>NC_135856.1:10847799-10917799 GCF_031162955.1 Sander vitreus | reverse complement strand
CTCACAAGTTCCATTTTCACTTTCACACCTACTGCATTGAATGGTCCACCTACGTAAACCCCTTCTTGTAATCAATGGCGGTGTCATTACGTCGACCAACGTAGTGCGCGGAGTGCAAGAGTAGGGTTCGGTTCGGTGGAAAAAAAGCCCAATATTCGGTCGAATCCGAACCCGAATCCTGGATTCGGTGCATCCCTAGTTTACACCTCACATTTACAGTGCTCTGGCGTTTCAGAGCCCCCAAACCAGAGAAATTTGAAAACACTTCTGAACCCGTTTTGGTTTGGAATCTCCGGGGTTGTGTTGCAGTCTCAACGGCCGCAAACGAAGACCTTTGGCAACACCAACACTGACGCCAATGTTTCCCCACCTTATTGGGCTGCGCTTTGCCTCTCTGCTCTGCGCCCTACCTCGCAGTTTTTCCGTGGATCATGTGTAGGCGGTTTAGTTCAGTTAGAATTCTTTCACATTCTTGCCTCAGCTCAGTTTCATTTTCCTTTCAAAAATTGGCTATAATTAGAATGTGAACACCTAAAACATGCTTTTGTGTTTTTTAAATCATCAATCAAACACGCACTGGTGTCAGCGTTTACAAAGCCAACTTTCTTTTACTGAATGTAATTATCGGCAAACCACAATGTTCAGAAAAAACATTCTGAGTGCGAGTGACTGCTTCTTTCTATTGGATGTCAGCCCAACAGAAATACTTCTGGCTGACATTCCTCACTCAACCAGTCAGTCTGTTAACAGGCCTCCAGCTCTGCCAGCTCTTGTCAATCATCTGGAGGCTTTGAAAAGGTCAAGCACTTAAGTTTGTCCTTAGACTTTTACCAATGTTTACCTGTGCACTGAAGTGCTGTTTATGAAGGTGGCCGTTTTAAAATTTACTTCCAATCGAACAGCTGCTACTGATGTTCTAAGATAACACAATAGTAATAGTTTTTAGCAGACCTCTGTGAGTTTGATAAGGAGGTCTGTGTGTCAGACAGCACTGCACATTCAGACAGTGTGTAGTTGAGATTTGGTTAATGTGCACTATCCCTCACCATATACATCAGTTACTCTGAGAGCCTTCACATGTTTACCCAGAAACCCCTTTTGTGCGTCCCCACACAGACCTGTTTATATGCATCTTTGCAGAACTATACTTTATATGTGGATATTCAGTTCTGGCGTTGTGAATGTTACTATGTATTCTTCTTGTACTACAGTTTGACAGATATGTCTCCCCCTGTCTGCAGCTCAAGGACCTGCGGGACAAGTACTCGCAGTGTGAGGACATGCTCTGCGAGGCCCGAGAGGACATTAAGAACTTGAGGAATAAGAGCCTGCCCAACAGCACAGTGCAGCGGTACACTTCGTTGGCCTCTGTCCTCCCCATGGACTCACTGGCAGCCGAGATAGAGGGCACCTTCCGCAAAGGCCTGGACACCCCGGCACCCTCAGAGTACAAGTGAGTCTGTTTTTGTATGTGTGCTCTCATATGTGGAAGGCTTTGCTTGAAATGTTCTCAACCATTCCATTTCTAGCTGGATAAAACCCAGGAAATTTACTTTATGCGAGTCATTATTTGATGCAATTCAAAAACCTTATACCTTTAGCTTAAGCTAAGCCACAACCCTTCCGAGTCTCATTTGTTCCAATAGATATACATCTAGTTGTCTTGGTCTTTATCCTTGATTTTTTTGTTTGTTAAAACACTGGACATCTAAACAGCACTTCATCATAAACTAGCACAATTTTATTTCTCATGTGGCTGCAGTGCTAGTCACTGAGCTATCGTAAAAAAGATAAAGGAGAGGAAGAGGGGTAACTCTTTCTTGCAAAGCTCCTGGAAAAAAAAGACTCAAGGGATGAGTTGTGAGAATCCAGTTATAATTTTTTTCCAAAGCAAAATAATCAGTGTAAATTAAAATAAACCAACATACCTTTACCTCTCTCCTCCACTCCTCCTTGAGCCTGACCTCCCAGGCCTCCAGTTTTATTTTCTACTGTCTCTGGCTTTGACTATGTAGTGTTAAAATCACAATCAGACACTTACAGTTCATGTAGTATGTATTGTAGCCTTTTACATCTGATGTCAAAGAAATCTGTAGCAATAAAGAGCTTCTTTTCATTAAAGACTTGAATTGAATTTAGCTTCAAGTCTATCACAGGAAGCACACAAATTCAGCTAATGACTACAGTATAACGTGTTTAAGTGAAGTCAGGGGCTGAGACCTTTCTGGGTAAACTTAAACGTAAATGTACTGCAAGTTTGAATTTAGCAATATTTCCTTTCATACAAAAGTTGAGTTTAAGACCCCACCAAAGCAGGAGCTGTTTGTTTGTCATTGAAATACGCCATTTGTTGTATTATCATATATCCGTAACATCTTCCATGGATTTAAAATGCTTGCCATATTCTTTTAACATTACTATAATATTGTATTTTTATCTAATTAGTTCAAACTATCTGCCAGTCTGGTTATTTATTTAAAAAAATGTTTTCATGTGGCCGGTTAGCTCAGTTAGTAGAGCGGGCACACATATGCAGAGGTTTATTCTTCGAGGCAGAAGGTCCAGGGTTCGAATCCAACCTGTGATGGTTTTCCTGCATGTCTTACCCCTTTCATATCTCAGCTTTCCTATCCAATAAAGGCAGAAATAAAGGGCCCAAAAAAAAGTCTTCATAAGATACGTGCAGTGCTGAATCTTACCTTGATTTTTCTCTTGCGTCCGCCTCCCATGTCGATGACCAAAGATATTGTAGCCTACTGTGGAAGGAAGCAGCTGCTGTAGCTATTGTTAGGTGACTATACACTGGTATAAAGTGTATTTTAAATGAAAACAAATGTTTGTCAGTCCAGGCTCTCTGAGTGGGTGTTGTTATTTATGTTTGTATTTTAATGCTGGGGAAAAGTTCATTCTAGAATTGAATCTTGACTTTGGAAACAGCAGTTGAGCCAATTGTGCAAATAATCTCACTACGAGGTCCGTTCAGTAACTCTTCTGGAGCTTTCAATCATGTTGTTTGGGCTTTCAGAGATTTTCTTTAGAAATATTTCTGTACTTGTGTTAGTATATTCCCTGCACCAATCTCGGTTTAGCAACATTTGAATGAAAATGTGATGACAGTTTTGAGGTTGCTTGTTTTTGTTGCCAGGTAACTATCAAATCTCAAACCACACCCACACGGTACTGGTAAAGCATGAAAATACGTTTTCAAAGGTGGTGCAAACCTACAGTGTTTTTTTATTATGATTGGAAAAAACATAGTATTAAAGGTGACCTTTTTCCTCCAGTGCACACTTGGCGGCTCCAATAATAATAAAAAAAAAGACCCATTCTCAAATTGTCCTCATTCAAAATCGCCAAAGAATTACAGTGCATTGTGATACATCCCTGGAGGATGGGTGTAACTAATAGGCTTAATCTAACTGTTCTACTGTAACACAGCAAATGGAGAAACATGAAAAGTAACAACTTTAAAGCAAAGGGGACTGAAAGGGGGAGGTGGCAAACCCCCCCCAGCTTCAGACTAGGTAACTGACTGGACAGAGTTGTGCTTCCTCCCTCAGTCTTCTCATTGGTTAGATGGGATCCTGTGCATTTTACTTTGAAATGAGAAGACCAATTTAATTTAAGTACACCTGTTTCTGAGCTTCTGACATGCTGCCCTGCTTATGTTTTACTAATAAACATGGCTATACACAGCATTTGTTGCTTCTAAATAATTAACAATTTGCCTACTGCAGCTTGAAAAATACAGTGATTGCATTACAGGGTAGTAGAGTGTGCTTCTTTTCAAACAGGTCCGCAACTGACATGAATAATGTAGATTGTGTGTAATCTTTTTATGGCCACTCATGCCATGCCCATGCCCGTTTCTCCTGGCAGGAACCACCCGTGGCGTGTGTTTGAAACTGTAAAGGTGGTGAACAAGGCCGTGAGGCTGCGGTCTCGGTGCCACTCCCCAGGGCTGCCAGGCTCCAGCCCTGTGTCCATTCACTCCAGCTGTACCAGCACGCCCCGTACCAGCTACTATGGCTCAGACAATGCCAGCCTTACTCTGGAGGACAAGCCCAGCTCCAATAGTGCTCAAAAGGAAGACAACAGGTGTGTTTGAGTGTGCATATATGCAGTGTATATGTATGTGCATAGTTACGCATGGAATATTATATCAAATGGAAAATTCCAGATCTATTTTTGATCATTTTATATGCATATTTGGCATTTTTAGAAACCTTCTTGACTACAAGTTAAAATGATTTTACAACATGAGTTGATAATGATTAACCCACTTAAAGGTACACAGGGTTGCAGCAGCTTAAACATTGTCAGATCTTTTCACACCAGTGTTAGCGGGCCAAAGCGTCTGGGCCAGCCAGGCACACCAGGAGGCCAGGACCTTGAGGCAGCCTTGCGCAGCTTGTCAGCCCGCCAGCAGAACCACTCCTCTGAGCGGCCTTTCTTTGATGTGGAGCGTGAGCGTAAACTCCATGCCCTGGCAGCGGACTGTGAAGAGGGTGAGTGCTCTAGTGGCTTCCTGACACCAAATGACAGCCTGGTCTCCAGCCCAGCAGCATCGACAGGCACCAACTACTCCAATGGTAGCTCACGGCCCTCCTGTGGCTCCTCAGGAGGATCCAGGTCCTACCTGCCTGACCGCCTGCAGATTGTCAAACCTCTGGAAGGTAAAAGCGTTGGCTTTATACTGTGTCTTATCTATTTCTTGGAGCTCATCCCAGCTTATGTAGAGTCACAATGGAGCATGGGTTGGTACAAATCCAAACAAGACGAAGAATGCTGAATCATTTTTGACGTTAGTCTGCGTGACAACGTTCTACTATCACGTACATTTTTCTTTCCCTCTCTCCCCCCATGTATGCCAGCTACTGTAGCTGAATTTATGTTTGAATAAAGTTTGAATCTGATATGTTTAATAATGCCGGGTAAGTGGGGCGAGAAAAATAATGTTGTGACAATTGTGTGATTTACCATGTAGGGTCATGAATCCGAAAGTTTCCATACCTAAGGCCCCACTAGGCCTACTATTTTTTTTAAATTGTACCGCATTTCTGAGATGGAGCAATTGACATGGGGAGCCTGAGGTGTTCAATTGTCACTCCCACTGCCAATGTGCAAATGCAAAAAAATTCCCTAACTTTTTTGTGCTCAAGAGGCAAACAATCTGAAATAAATCATATTAATTTCTAACTTTATAAATGACACGTAACTGCACACGGTTGTCAGGCTCGGTGACTCTGCACCAGTGGCAGCAGTTGGCCAAACCAAACCTGGGAGGCATCCTACATCCACGTCCGGGCGTCCTGACTAAAGACTTCAGGGAGCTCGAGGTCGACATACAACACGTCTACAGTCTGAACGACCTGGAGGAGGATGAACCGGACCTGTCGCAGCTCTCTGGAGTACATGGCATGGGTAGGACACACTTAAACACACTTAAACACACACACACCCACACACACCCACACACACAGTTGTGTTCGAAATAATAGCAGTCCAACATCACTAACCTCAAATCAAATTTTTTGGTAGAAGTGATATTTCTACATGGCAAATTTACTAGTAGGTGTTGTAGAGTCATAGAAAACCAACAGACCCAACAGTCATGATATGCATGCTGCTCATTCTGTGTAATTGAATCTGTAATTAAAAGGGGCACGTTCAAAATAATAGCAGTGTTGTCTTCAATTAGTGAGGTGATTGATTCTGTGAAGAAACAGGTGTCAATTATGGCCCATAATGTGTCAAGGAAGGAAGTAAATGTTGTTTGCATGCTGGTTATAGTGCATTTCACACTGAAATACTCAGCAAAATGGGTCGTTCCAGACATTGCTCTGAGAAACTTTGATTAAAAAGTTGATTGGAGAGGGGAACACATATAAAGAAGTGCAGAACATTATAGGCTGCTCAGCCAAAATGATTTCAAATGCCTTGAAATGGCATCCAAAGCCTGAACGACGTGGGAAAAACCAGTCAACTACCATTCGAAGGGATCGAAGAATAGCCAAAATGGCAAAGGCTCAACCAATGATCAGCTCAAGGAAAATCAAGGAAGACTTAAAGTTACCTGTGAGTACTGTTATGATCAGAAGAAGGCTATGTGAAGCAAAGCTATCAGCTAGAAGCCCCCGCAAAGTCCCATTGCTGAAAAAAACATGTACTGAATAGGTCGAAAAAGGACACATTGACTGGCCAAAGGAGAAATGGGGCAACATTCTGTGGACTGATTCAATTGATCAAAATTGTCAGCCTAATATTCCTTTTTTCTTCACTTTCAGTAAAGGTAGAACACAAATGTGATCAATTTTGGTCATGTTTTGATTTGGAATTGAATATGCAGTGTTCCCAATACATTGATATTATGGAATTAAAAGCTATTCTAAGGATTTTGAGCATTATTCACTTTTTTTAAACACACTGCTATTATTCTGAACACAACTGTACATACATATACACACACACACACGTAGTGGGAATTTGTCCGAAATAAGGCCCTAAGGCCTGTCAAATCTGACTCCAATTCATTAATTCCCTCGCCTTCTTTCATCGGACTTAAGTTTACCAGAACACAAGGATCAATCTGAGACGAAGAGTTCAGTTAAGCAAACTGAGTCCAGCATAAGAGTTACAACACAGCTGTGGGTTCACAAACAGAGACTAAGTTTCCCTAGCGACAGACATAAAGTCAGAGCTTGGTCCACCAAGTTGTCCTCTCAAATGAACGCCGATCTATTCTTTCCCTGTGTTTTTAATTCTCTCCTCACGGGGGTGTCTTCTAGTTTCTAAACTGTTATCTTTCACAAACACACACACCAAGGTTGGGGCCTCTGTCTGGCGCAACTTCCTTGTCTGTTCTCTTAACTTCAACTTTCTTTCCTGTTTTTCTGCGTATTTGTCTGGTACACAGTGCACTCTTATGCCATAAAAGGCTTAAAGTATAGTTCTATGCGTCAGAGACATTTCCTTGAACCACTTCCTCAATGACTGCACACAGCTCTTTTGCAACGAACACAGATACACACATTTTGTTAATAAAATATTTCTACACACACAAAAGCTTTGTCACTTCATTCAATCCACTCTAAAATCCATGTTAAGTGCTTTCTCTCCATTATTTATATGGAGTGTTACTTTAGTTTCCAGCTTTATTAGCTCTTGCAGTTTCTCATTGAACATAATTTTCATCATGTGTAGTTTAATGCTCCGTTTCTGCCTCCATGACCTCGCAGTCTCTCCATCTGGTCCCAACCTCCCTCAGACCTCTCCCACACATACCATAACCACCTGCAAAGTCCTCCAACCCTCCCTTCTCATCCCCTCCTTCTCCACTAGGTAAGAATATACATACTGTAAACAAATTAGAATGCTGTGTTGTCTTTGTGTATTTTTCACAGCCCTGAAGTTCAGTTTAAGCTTGAACTTGATTTTGTATTGCTGTGATGTACCTGAGTTGCCATAAACAATGAACTCCTGAAAAAGAGTATTGTATGTTCACTAATCCACTATTAATTTTTTTGCAGCGTCACTTTCATTCAATTAAGTGTGGATGTTCCAGATTGCCTTTCTTCCATGCTACTTTTTCTTCCCCTTTACCTTCTGCTCTTTACCTCCCACAGTGGCAGAAATCGTCTGTCAAGGCTCTTTCTCCAACTCTAAAAGGAGCCTTCGGGGCAAAGTAAGAGTTGAGGGTTATGGATACACTATGAATGCTGGATTTCAATATTAACTCCGGAGGCCCAGTACCATGTCTGTTTAACTAAATAACACTAAGCTTAATAATTATAAGGCTTTGTATAAGAACATTTGCTCTGACCTAATTGAAATGATAATAGCTACTTTATGGGACTATCATGCACTGTGCTTCTGGCTCCTCCTACTAACACTGCTCTAACTAGTTTGCACTGTACTCCCCACATATCCTTGGCTCGTAACACTACACGTTTTAATGTCTCTTCCCTTTCTACATTTCCATCTTAGCAAACTGCCAGATCCTGTTTCATCACCGCTGCCACACTAACATCGTGTTTATCCATCTTACAGCAATGATGGACAGACACTAACAACAAATAAACTAACTGAAACTGTTAAAATGTTCTTGTTTTTATTATTTGTGTATGAGCTTGCATGTTTGTGCGAAAAGAAACGGCTCCTATTTATTGTTTTTTGTAATTTTTATTTTTTCTTCCTTCTGGCAGCCTTCACTCTTTCGGCCTGCCATCTTGTCGGAACTGTGAGGTCATGAGCACTTCATCGCCATCGTACCAGCAGCACTTTGGCCTGGGAGGCCAGACCACCACCACAGATGTATCTGCTTCATCACTGGGTCTCCTGCAGCTGCTGCATGAGCGTGGCATCTCAGCCTTCCCTTATCCCCTGCACTGCAGCCATAGTACAAAACCTTCCCTCTCCACAGCAAAAGACAAATGTGGAGGCTCACTATTGGACAATGAGGGAAGAAGGAACATTTTCAGTTTGAACTTGGTGGAGAAGCTTCAACATCTGGGGTTGCACAGAGTGGCAGCCTGGGGGACGACTGGCCGCAAGTGGGAGAGAGAAGCAGTCAGTCATCCTCTGAATGTTTGAGGGCTGTTCACCACTTGCTCCTCTCGCATTCACCGTAGTGACTACATCCAGCCGTGGGATCCCCACTGTGCAGTTCAGGGCCCACAGCTCTGGTGTTTTGAAAACAAAAGCCACAGAATTTGCTAGAGCCATACTTTAAATTGTCGGTAGTGTACAGTAATATTCTTTTCTATGAGTTTGTGTACAGTAGGTGCGTGTGTGTGTGTGTGGCATCTTCATCCCAGGAAAACCCCCAATTGTCTGACTGCAACCTGCAGAAATAGCTTCTTTTTACACAAAAAAAACTTCATGAAGAAAAAAAAGTTTTATACCTTGTTTCGTGATTGTCATTTTACACGTTTACCCTGCCGCTGGTTTTAAAAAAAAAAAAACAACCTCATCTGTCATTTTGCTGTTTCCAAAGTGGAACATCACTTATGTGTATATAACAAAGTTGTCATTTGGGAAAGTTAAAGTAAAAAATATGTGCAGTAAATTATTGTTAGTTTAAACCACAAACCAATGCTGTCACACTGAAGAACTTTCAAATGCACTAAAGTACACTCTGGTCTTCCTGCTTATTAGCTGCTACATTGAGAAAAGCATGTTGTACATAAGAGTGTCATGTTATACTGAATTAAACACTTAAACTGATCCAAGAAGCATTGCGATGACAGATGATGCACTGACTGAACTGAAAAATATTGACATCCTTCAGCTGCTCTACAGTTCATCACCTGCTTTCACATAGCACATGTTATGGCTGCATACAGTACAGTGTCACCTGCAAGCTGTTGGGATTTCTTACCTTTGTCCTGAGCAAAACCTCAACAAAAACAAATCAGGTCTGCCATGCTGCATCAAAGACAGTGAATGGGATTTTTATAAGCAATATGTATATAATACTGCACTGTGTTGACTGAAAAATCTTGCTTGTACAAATCAGCTGCATTTCACGTTATCAGGAATTTTGAAATTGCTGGGATATAAATGAAATCTGAATAGTTTTGGCATCCTCATTTAAAGACAAGCAGAAGAGTGGTCCTAATTATTTAAACGATATGTTTCTTTCAAATCTTTCTGAACAATCAACTGTAGCAAAAAAAGTAATAGGATACTGTGGATAAAAAGGGAAGAAATCAAACAAGTTCTAATAATTTGTGTTCTGACTTAAATTAACCAAACTACTGTTTCTCTGCACTACTGTTTGCTCTGTCCTGTGTTAACATCAGAGCTGTATAATGTGTGTAAATTGTACCACCTGTGAATAAAACTTTGCATTTCCATCCTTTAAAGTTGAATACGTCTCTCTTTTACCTCATGGCAGCGATGAAGACAGATAAGACTATTGTGATAATTCTGCAAAATGGTTTTATTTATAAAGTTGCAGTGAAAGTAAAACATTGACTTTACATAAGATGTGAACAAAAAGCCGTAAGTCTGAGCTCTCGGGTCATTGTTGGCATTGTTGTGTCTCATTCTGCGTCCCGGCGTCCGAAGTCCACCCAGCCCTGGTAGTCCCGATCCGACATGCACTCAGAGTTCATCTCTGTGAACAAACCATTCCTACATGAACCACACACAAGGGTGCAGTACACGGATGTGAGCATATCCTTAGATCGCTCCCAACTCATTTAATCATGCAATCACTCAATTGTGTAATGACAGAAGCAAAACAAAATCAATCAGAGCAGAACTTTCACACCCCGACCCACAGCATACCTGAAATTGCTTGCATTATTTGCTTTGTCATAATCTCCCGTTCATCCTCCGATAGGTGTGCCCGTCTCTCCATCCGTGCAGGGGAAGCCTGAGGCGCCGGCTTCTGTCTGTCAGTTGAGCCTCTCACTTTCTCCCTCTTGGCTAGAAGCTGCTGTAGCAGATTAGTCTCTTCAGCCTCTTCAGCTGCAGAGAATACTAGCAGTGCAACCAACAGCGCAAACACCACAATAACTTTCCCTGACATGTCTGCGTACAAGAAGAAAAAACAAAAGTTATATTAACTTGAAGTGACAAAATAGTTCTATCTACAATCTAAAAATGAATTGAACGAAAAAAAGTTACCTGTTACCTGTGAAGACTGTATGTGCACAACAAGTGTGACGCTTCTGGTGCACAACGAGCAGATCTGCTCTTTTTATACCACAAGTTTGGTGTGATCAATATAGCCTCAAATCAGGGATCGATAACAGTGTTCACTGATTGATTGGTAGACGGATGCATTGGCAGGATGTGCGTAAAGGAAGCGATGGACCACTATACCCACAAATCCATTATTATGCTTTTCGCTTACCTGGAAAGGCCTTCTTTTTCACTGCAATAACAATAAAACGAGTCAATGTGTTTACATAAGAAATCCAATACTCCTTTAGAGCCTTTTTTGGCCAATACAGAGGATTTGATGTAACTGTGTAGCCACTAAAAAAAAAATTGATTTTCTGGTGTTCTTAACTGGCTTCCTCGAATCAGATATCTCTAAACAGTTACTATTATTCTAATTATTAACACATGTTGGAACAAGACATACAAATTCATTATTTCCCATTTTCATGTAGCATTTGTGTGCCTTATTTCAACCCTGTATGGGCTGTAGACAACAGTTTTTCATTTTCCGTTTTAGGTAGAGCTGAATGGTAATACATCTCATTTGAAAAAAAGGCAAAGTGTGTTTAATTTAATGATTGGCCTGAACTTTCCAGATGACGTACACTCTACCCTTCTACTAAAAATACCACAGAGAACGTGGTTGACATTAACGCTGTTTACATACTGTATAGATTTTCTACAAGTGGCCCAGCTATTGTGTATCCAGTTGCCACTGACAACATGTGATGTACAATGTCTAGAAAAACAGAAACACAAATATCTTCTACCAGGCTGTGAAAGCATCACCTATCAACTGGATTTACTCTACAGAGTGATTACATATGACCTACGCCACTACCCACTTTGATTCATGAGTAGAAATGACAGCAACACAATGGGAAGCTGAGAATTCACACAATAGAAAAATGTTTTGACTAATGAGTAAATCTGAGCAGCTTTACAGTAAATTAAACCCCGCAGAAACATGATTCTAACAGTTGTTGGAATTTTTGTGACATTTGAGTCATTATTATCAAACAGAGCTCTTGGTTGTGGCACCCAAGGCGCTGTACCAGAAAGTTGGAGATCTCATCCTGGATGTTGATGGGTGCGCCATCTGCCCATCCTCTGAGGTCCGCAACCTTGGCGTAATCCTGGACTCCACCCTCTCTTTCCATACTCACATCAAATCCATCACCAAATCAGCCTTTTTTCATCTCAAAAACATCTCCAGACTTCGGCCATCACTCTCTAACTCCGTGGCAGAAACCCTCATTCATGCTTTCATAACCTCCCGTTTGGACTACTGCAATGGAGTCCTGTCTGGGGTCCCCAGCAAAACCCTAGACAAGCTCCAGTATGTCCAAAACTCTGCCACCAGGGTCCTTACCCACACCAAGACCTGGCAGAACATCCCCACCAACCCTCATCCACCTTCACTGGCTCCCAATTAAGTCCCGCATCACCTATAAAATCCTCCTTCTCACCTACAAGTCCCTCCATGACCTGGCCCAACAGTACCTCTCTGACCTCCTCCATCCATACACCCCACCCCGAAACCTGCGGTCCTCAGACGCTGGCCTGCTCTCCATTCCCCACACCAGACTCTGTACCTTCGGCGACAGAGCCTTTAGGGTTGCAGCCCCATCCCTCTGGAACACCCTCCCTGCAGATATCTGAAATGCTACATCCCTGGACATTTAAAAACTCCTGAAACACCACCTGTTTACCACAGCCTACAACCTCCTTTAGCTTAGCCACAGTAATTCTGTAAAGTGTCCTTGGGTTTCTTGAAAGGCGCTATATAAATAAAAGTTATTATTATTATTATTACCAATAACTCTGAAATGTAAAGACATTCACAGGTCTTAAATTTGACACACACCCATCACACATACACTTACCCGACACACCCATCACAAGATCTGACACACTTACCCGACACACACCCATCACAAGATCTGATACACTGACGTGACACACACCCATCACAAGATCTGATAAATTTCCCAGACACCACATACTATAGACAGCTTGTTACTTTGACCTGTCAGCCAAATGAGTACACACCCACGTTATCAGGCCAAGCTGCAGCAGATGCTCTGCGGCTTTTTGTTTATTGTTTATTGTCCTCTAAGAGAATTCTTGGAATTTTAAGCTGCAGCACTTGTAGGGCTGGTGAAAGTTATGATGAGCCTTTTACTTACAGTGTGAATACATTCATGGTTAAGACCACAATTTCTTCATCCTCAGTGTTTCTGTAGCTGCTTATCTTTCTGGTCTAAAAAAATAAAAATAATAAATTTCATTTTTTTGGGTCCTGATCATGTCCCCAAAAAGTACACAGTAACAGCAATATTTTAAAAAAGAAAGGTTTGACAAATATTTTTTAAATCATCCTGATTCTTCTTTTTTCAATTGCTAAACGACAGTGGGCACAACTGGAGCCACATGTGCAAAACTCTTCACACTTGTTTTTCATTGGTTGAACACGGTTTTCAAAAGTCTACACACTTATCCAATGGCTTTAACCACAACCTGCACAACACTGTGGATTTCCAGCACTTTGTTCAAATGCTAACAAACTGCTGTCAAAACTGTTTTTCCAATTGCTAACACATTAAAATGACATGCATAGCACAACTAAACCTTTTCTCAAGTCTCCAAAAGTCTAAACACATTTTCTGCTTTACACACATTTTGCAATTCAAAATGGCACTTTTTAAATGCAATGAACGCGGTTCTATGCATAAGACACAGCAATCTGACATAAAGTCACATGTTTGCCATTTCAAAACACTGCCATTCAAAATGAGACTACATGAGCTAATTGGCCAATACATGTGCCATCTGGCCTAACACCTCAATGGTTAATTGTTACCACTTCAATCAGGAAGTAAGCACTATGAAAAGACCACAGGTGAGCACAACAATTTTTTTACAACAATGGAAGATGTTGCAGAGAGAGGAAGAGGGAGGGTGAGAATGAGAGGGGAAGGAAGAGTGAGAGGTAGGGGTAGAGCTGGTAGAGGAGTTCATGGCCAAAGAAGACAACAACTTTCAAATGAAATCAGAGCAACCTTAGTTGATCATATCATCAACCATGGGCTGACAATGCGACAGGCTGGACAGAGAGTGCAGCCCAACTTCTTTCTGCAATTTTCTTTTTCAGTTTACTGTTTTTTGTGTGCATATTTTTGTTCAGTCCAATGTAGATATACTGTATCTGCTGTGCATATGTTGCACTGACTTGTTTGGTAAAAAAAAATAATGTTTCAACAGCATGTGTGTGTATCTGCAAATATTTCTGTGAACAATCTGAAGAATTTTCTACAATTTGAACTATTTTAGTATTATGGCAAAGCATACTAAAGATGAGAGTGGTTTTCATTATGCCCAGCAGTGTGTAGTTGGTTAGACACAAATCTGGTAATATGAATGAAGTGTGTGCCATTTCATGCAAAAGTTTGATTTTGATAATGCTATATGTAGTTTTGGTTGCAGTGCTTCATTTTGCCGGATATATGAGGTATTTTTCAGTTTGGGTGTGTGGTTTTGTGAATTGTGTTAAGTATTTTGATAAAACCAGCCTAGTTTGCAAAATTGTGTTTTAGCAATTGGAAAAAAAACTGTAACCACACACATTCAAAACAGAATGGATTTCAGCTGGTGCATTTGAAACACTGCTGATTTGAAATTTCAGCTGCAGGCCTAAGCAGGTGTCATGTAATACTGTAATTTCCGATGAAATAAGGGCTACATTTATAAACCATGTTGTGAATCATGGTCTCTCATTGAGAGAGGAAGGGTTGAGGGTGCAACCCAACCTGCAAAGATCTACAGTTGCATCTGTAATGTGAATTTCCCACCGAACAAACGGGTGAGAATTGCACCCTTACAATAAATGATAACATTACAGGAATTGATTTTTCAGGAAAGGAAGGAAAAATATCTAAAAATCTATTGTAGCAAACTTCTGATTTTCATTCCTTCTTGTTTACCTAAAAAAAGTGGTGTTGTAAAATAAGAAAAGTCAGTTACAGTTTTTCTTGATTGCTTTGACCTGCTTAAAGAAACTGGGATCCACTCGGTTTTCATCATCACTGTCTCAGCAGAGCAGAAGACACCGCTTGCAAATGTGTTAACCCTTTCTCATTGGATTGACACATTTCCCCCACCCTTTTGCAGAACAGTTAACACGGATGTCATTCAAGCAGTCCAAACGCCATTGTTTTAGCTAGTAACTATTAGAAACCTACATCAGTATGAAATCACTGAAGCACCTGTTTGACGCTCCTTCACACAAATCTTCAATTAGCAATCAGTCTGCAGGCCTTAAAGGTGCAGCGTCTGTGTTGTTCTTTGCCAACATGGATGGAAGAGGTCAAAGGCAGAGTGAGAGTGAGAGTGAGAGTGAGAGTGAGAGTGAGAGTGAGAGTGAGAGTGAGAGTGAGAGTGAGAGTGAGCGTGAGCGGAAGAGGAGTCCGAGTGTGAGGTGGAGGTATAGTTGGAAGGGCTCAGGTTTCTGATGAAATTCGGGCAACTGTTATTGATCACGTTATCAATCATGGCCATGTGGCCCCCATCATCAAGACAGAAGAGACTGAGTATCAGTAGTGGCTATTTCTTATACAATAGTAATAGATGTTTATACTTTGCTGTAAGAGATTTTATTTTTATTTTCTTAATTTCTTATAGTCTAATATATTTTATTTTGGTTTACATGTATTTTGTGTAATATTTACAGTATTTCAGTTTTCAGCCACAGTTTGAAAATAAGAATCAATGGAATCAAAAAAATGTGCATCAAAGCATTTCTGATTCTGGATCCAATTCTTTGCAAGAAGGCAAATTTGACAACAAATGTCACTGGCATGAAAGCTACGTAGAGTAATAGGCTACAGTGACAAGCAATGGTGCACTGATTCACACTGAGTGCTGTATTTAGTATTTTGTTGTCCACTGTGTAATGGTTGATTTGAAGAGCTCATACACTTGTTTGTAAGTTGTGTTGTTTGAAGGCAAAATTAGCTTTTGTTGCATATTTTAAATGTTTTGGCACGGTTAGAGCCTTTTGCAAACAAAATGTGTCATTTTGACCAAGAGTGCCACTGTTTCGGCCTGTCTGTTACAGTTTTTTACGATCGCTAAGACACTTTTTTCAATAATTTTAACAACTTTCCTAAACTCTTAACACAATTAGCACAACATCTGTCTGTGTAGGCTATACAATTAACACATTTCTTGTTGCTTTGACACAAAATGCATACAGTTAACACAAATTTAAAATGCTTGAACTTCTTTTACACACAAGCTCAACCAAGACCAAAACAATGGATTTTTATTGACAAATTTACAAATGCTTTCACTCTGTATGTCAGAACAGATAACATCATGTTCTAAACCTAACTTATAGGCTGAAGTCAAGCTGATCATATTGAAAATTGAAACACAAATATATCCCCTGCATTTTATACATGCATTTGAACATAGCTGTTATACATAGCTGATTGAAGTTATGCAAATATATCAATTACAGCTGATTCCCATCTAGGAAACACACTCAGGTGTTGAGGTTCTTTCAATCGCATGATCATATGGTAGTACAGTAAAAGAGGACCTATTTGAACAATATACTGTAGATGAACCAGAAAATAAGAAAAATGGCTTCACAAGGGAGAGGAAGAGGAGTACCAGGACAATTCTGTCTCTGTCTCCTTTTTTTCATAAACTGTACATTCTATAAAACTACTATGAGATGGGTCATTCATTTTTTGTATTGAATCTCTGCAGCAAAAAACAAAACAAAATGGTGGCTGGGTTGGCTCAGTGGGTAGAGCAGGCGCACATATACTTGGAGGTTTATGCCTCCATGCAGAGGTCCAGGGTTCAAATCCCAACTTGTGATGATTTCCTGCATATCTTCCCCCCCTCTCTCCCCTTTCTCAACTAGCTGTCCTGTCAAATAAAGGCGGAAAAGCCCAAAAAATAATCTTAAGAAAAAAAATATGCATGCATTTACTAAACCCAACAAAACAAAAATGTTGACAGTCTTCAAGAGAAACTGCTGTGCAAAACACAATCTATGGTTAATACAATATACTATTGTCTATTATTATTTTATAAGGGCAGACCTGACCCATATCAAATAATGTAGTTTCTGTAATTCCATCTGATGTTAGTGTTTTGTATGACATTGTGCTATGATTGACTAAATGTTCCTGTTGGAAGAAAACATGTGTTAGTGTTTTGGAAGAATTATTTGATTTTGAGACATGTTTGCATTGTTTTGGTAAACACAGTGTATTGTGTTAGTGAATTATTGTATTTTGAAAATCAGTGTTGGAGTTTAGTTTACAATGTGTGATTTTGAGAATGAAATGAACTGTTTTGCCAATTGTGTGTTGTAGGTGTGTTGGTGCGTTAGTTTTTCTCAATTGCTAAAACACTAAACCCTATTGTCTGAACCAAATGCTCAGTTGCCTGAACCCACTGATTGAATCAATCACTCTTTTGGCAAAACCATAAGCACTTTTCACCTGTTTAGACACAACTTGCCAACACATTTTCATTGTGATGCACCCGTGCTGCATAATGGTGAGCACAGGTGACAAAAGTCAAACACAATTAAAGCACAGGTGTCACCACTTGAACACAACAACTCAAAATTGATCACACTTGTGGCTAATGATGTGAGGGAACATATACAGTAAGCCAGTTCAGAGAGCACTGGTTTGTGAGGCCCTACAATGGATAGAAATCTGAGAGGAAGAGTTCGTGTGAGAGGTGGTCAGCGAAGACAAAGAACAGTAATATCTGATGAAATCAGAGCTACTGTGATTGACCATGTTCTTGTCCATGGTATGAGCATGAGGGAGGCTGGACAAAGGGTACAACCAAACATCAGTAGATTCACTGTGTCCACCATAATCCGAAGATTTAGAGAACAGGTAATTACCTTTTTTTTGACATTATAGTACAGTATGTAAATGTTGACAGCAATTACTGTATGACATACTATATACTGTACCACAGTATACTGTAAGTAAATATATGTTTCAGTACATCACTGTACCAATGTACTGTAGTATTGTAATGGAGGGTTGGTCTAACTGTTTGTAGGCCTAGTATTCCATGTATATTTTTTGTAACTCCATGTTCTCTTTTTTGTAGAATTGAAAGACTGCCACATGGGGGGTGGGAGGACAGGTATGTTCTCCCCACACCAAGAGACCCTAATTGTTGATATGGTCCGTGAGAACAATGCCATTAAACTGAGTGAAAATTCAGCAGAAGATCATTGAGGACCATGTCAAATTTTGAGGGTATCAACAGTGTCAGCCTCTCTACTGTTGATCGTGTCCTCAAGCGCAACAGACTGCACATGAAACAGCTATACAGAGTGCCCTTTGATCGCAACTCAGACAGAGTCAAAGAGCAAAGATTCGAGTATGTACAGGTTGGCATATATCCAGACACATTCAATGTTGATTACTCTAAGTATTTACTGTAGTGGCCACTACAGTAAATCACTTTTTCCGTATCACTTACAAAACTATATCTATTTCTACAGAGGGTTTTTCAACTGGATGCAATGGAAAGACCCCATGAATACATCTACATGGATGAAGCTGGGTTTAATCTCACCAAAAGAAGAAGGAGGCCGTAATGTGATTGGCCATCGGGCCATTGTTGGTGTTCCTGGGCAGCGTGGTGGCAATGTCACATTATGTGCTGCCATCAGCAATCATGGGGTTGTCCACCATCATGCCAACCTGGGGCCCTACAACACTCACCAGCTCCTCATTTCCCTCAATCACATGCGAGATGCTCTGTTAGGGCAGCAGGATGAGCATCCCATCTATGTTGTTGTTGTTTGGGACAATGTGAGTTTTCACAGAGCCCTCCAGGTTAGAGAGTGGTTCAATATGAACCAAGGTTTTATCAATCTTTGCCTTCCACCGTACTCCCCTTTCCTAAACCCCACTGAGGAATTCTTCTCCTCATGGCGGTGGAAGGTATATGAACGCCAACCTTACACCAGGGTAAATCTCCTGCAAGCCATGGGACTTGCCTGTGGTGACATAGGTGTGGAGGCATGCCAAGCCTGGATACGGAATGCCAGGGTTTTTTTTTCCCCCGTTGCCTGGCCAGACAAAATGTGGCCTGTGATGTGGATGAAGTCCTGTGGCCTGACCCAGTACGGAGACATGATGCTGTGGCTGAGTAATGCACTTATTTGTATATTTTTGTACTTTATTTTTACATGGGCTTACTGTACACAAGTGGCAAACGCATAACATTTCTGTTTGTTTTTACAAGTGCTACGTGTAAATGCACAAGATTTCTGTTTTGTCTTTTTGTACAAGTGCTAAATGCACAGGGTTGTTTTGTTTTGCAACATGCATTTAGCCTACAGTGAACAATAAACATTTATTTCTCCAGCTTCATGTCCTGAGCATTGTTTTCTATTTTTCTACGTAGTGTTTAGTGACTGTTCATTAGTGTTTTTAATTTTGATTGACTCGGGGCACGATTTGACAACATAGTTCAGTTTTGAGCACAGATTGAACTGTTTTGAGGTGAAAGTTTGGTTTTGCAAGAAGAGTCTGAGGTTTTGTGAATGTAGCTTGAAAATTGGGTTTTGTGTTCAGTTTAGAGAAAAGGAGAGCAGCTTTCAAGAAATGTGTCTTAGCAATCGAGAAACTGTAAGAGTTTAGGAAAGTTGTTAAAAGTATTGAAAAAATTGTCATAGTGATCGTGAAAAACTGTTTAGAAAAATGTGGAGTTTGAGTTGACTGCTGCATCAAAGCAATCAAGAAAAACTGTAAATTATTCAAACTGAAGATGAAAAGTTTCTAATTTCTGTTTTGGTGTTTGACGGTTGAGTTTTTACTCAGTGTGTTCTGAGTGACAATGTGTGTTATCTCGATGAGGATTGTTCAAAGTGTTTGGCTGCACTGAGCCTGTTTTGAGACTTGTGAAGAGTTGTGTTTGGAATGAGTTTTGCATCTGATGTGAACTGTTTAGCTCAGGTGACTGTTGGTAATGCAGACTGTAGTTAGAGTTTTGCACTTGTGGCTTCAGTTGTGACCACTGTTTAGCATTTGCAAAAAAAAACGTAATCCACAATAAAGTACTCAATACAGATGACAGAAAAAATGATTTACTGCCATAAAAAAAGTGAAATAGGTTGAATATATGCCATTTTCTGAGATTGGGATGAAAATATTGCTACTCATACAAAATGAGCTATTTAATAACCTGAATACTGTAATAACGAGTTGCTGAATTATTTTGAATTAATCTATGCTTCACATGAAACCAAGAACTCTTGGATTACGATACTAAATACAAATTTGAGCTAGTATCTGTAAGAGTGATTTTTCAAAGTAAACTTAAATTTGGATGTGAGTGAAAGCCACAAAATAGTGGTGTGCAAAGCGCTAACTGTCACTTTCCTCTGACGGGTGCGGTCCACAGCAGATTAAGATTATTGTGTCAATCACTTCAGGACTTTTTATTCTGCCAAATGTTCGATAAACTTCTAAAGAAAAAGGTGTGTGTGTTTTGTTTTTGGGCGTTGAGTTCCTAGTCATGCTTAGAAAGTTATTTCCCCTTAATGATATAACTACTAACTGGTTTGTCTACACCATTTGCTTCTTTGGAAAGTATATAAATCTCGTCAATCTTCAATTAAACAAAGCAATTAAAAAGACCAGTTTGTGATGGTTAAAAACACATTGTGATTTCTTTGATGGTACAGGTAACTGCAGGGAGAGTGTGGATGTTATGAAACCACTATTCACCATGAACTCCACTGTGCTCTGGGTTAATCTCATTTAAACCCCCCTCCAACCAGTGTTACTTCCTGTTTTATGGTTAATGTTCTTTCTCAGAGAATGCCTGCATGGATAAAAGTCTGCAGATTGCAGCTACAGCATCTTGGAAAACAGCAATGTGTCACTGAATTCCTTTCAGCCAAAATCAGTTTTGAATCCAAAATAGGTCGTTGGTGTAAATTGTGTCGATCCAATGTTGTTGTCTTATTTTAAAGTGCCCTGGACTGATGTCATCGTTACATTTGTAGCAGTAATTACATTAATTCTAGAATGCGTATTTCCGAGGTCCAACACATTGTTGGAGGGCTCGCTCTGTGTACGGGCCCCCTGACCCCATGGGCCCAGTGCAACCACACTGCCTGCACTGTTTTATTATACATCCACAATATCTGAGCCCCGGTGAGACGGCTGTCTGGCTGCTGCACCACGCCACTGTAGGTAGCATACCAGATGCGCTTCCCTGTGGTTACAGATATGAGGCAACACTATTAACACTTGTGATTGGCTGTCCGGCGGAGAGGAACATCCCCCCCCAGTCTATGGTAGTCAGAGGCAGGGCTAGAAAGGGGGCACCGGATGGCACCGGCCCCCTGAAATATGATTGCCCCCAAAATCCATTGGGTTAGAGTGCTGTCAATTTGACAACTGTGATTTCCATTGAATCAGAGTACTGTCACTTGGCTGCCTGTCCTGCCATTTTTCACAGCCCTTGCCACATGACTAATTAATGTTTCCATGATGACTATCCAAAAGTCTGATACCATGGAACCATCACTGGAATTGTTTTTTTTGTTTAAGTGGCAGACTGGGACTATAGTATAGAAAATGTGTATTGTATTTGGATATACAATTTGTTTAAAATGAAAACAAGTGAAACTAATAATGAATGTAATGTTTTATTTAACAGAATTACATTATGATGTTCTATCCTATCCAATAGTTCCTAGATTTCTAAGCGTATTTTCTAAGCTGTATTTTATTGGTCCCCCCCTGTGCCACCCCACTTAAAAAATCCTGGAATCGCCCCTGATAGTAGTGGCCAGCATTCCATGGATGTATTATATTAAACTTCTAAAAGAAAAAAGGTGTGTGTGTTTTGTTTTTGGGCGTTGAGTTCCTAGTCATGCTTAGAAAGTTATTTCCCCTTAATGATATAACTACTAACTGGTTTGTCTACACCATTTGCTTCTTTGGAAAGTATATAAATCTCGTCAATCTTCAATTAAACAAAGCAATTAAAAAGACCAGTTTGTGATGGTTAAAAACACATTGTGATTTCTTTGATGGTACAGGTAACTGCAGGGAGAGTGTGGATGTTATGAAACCACTATTCACCATGAACTCCACTGTGCTCTGGGTTAATCTCATTTAAACCCCCCTCCAACCAGTGTTACTTCCTGTTTTATGGTTAATGTTCTTTCTCAGAGAATGCCTGCATGGATAAAAGTCTGCAGATTGCAGCTACAGCATCTTGGAAAACAGCAATGTGTCACTGAATTCCTTTCAGCCAAAATCAGTTTTGAATCCAAAATAGGTCGTTGGTGTAAATTGTGTCGATCCAATGTTGTTGTCTTATTTTAAAGTGCCCTGGACTGATGTCATCGTTACATTTGTAGCAGTAATTACATTAATTCTAGAATGCGTATTTCCGAGGTCCAACACATTGTTGGAGGGCTCGCTCTGTGTACGGGCCCCCTGACCCCATGGGCCCAGTGCAACCACACTGCCTGCACTGTTTTATTATACATCCACAATATCTGAGCCCCGGTGAGACGGCTGTCTGGCTGCTGCACCACGCCACTGTAGGTAGCATACCAGATGCGCTTCCCTGTGGTTACAGATATGAGGCAACACTATTAACACTTGTGATTGGCTGTCCGGCGGAGAGGAACATCCCCCCCCCCCCAGTCTATGGTAGTCAGAGGCAGGGCTAGAAGGGGGGCACCGGATGGCACCGGCCCCCCCTGAAATATGATTGCCCCCCCCCAAAATCCATTGGGTTAGAGTGCTGTCAATTTGACAACTGTGATTTCCATTGAATCAGAGTACTGTCACTTGGCTGCCTGTTCTGCCATTTTTCACAGCCCTTGCCACATGACTAATTAATGTTTCCATGATGACTATCCAAAAGTCTGATACCATGGAACCATCACTGGAATTGTTTTTTTTGTTTAAGTGGCAGACTGGGACTATAGTATAGAAAATGTGTATTGTATTTGGATATACAATTTGTTTAAAATGAAAACAAGTGAAACTAATAATGAATGTAATGTTTTATTTAACAGAATTACATTATGATGTTCTATCCTATCCAATAGTTCCTAGATTTCTAAGCGTATTTTCTAAGCTGTATTTTATTGGTCCCCCCCTGTGCCACCCCACTTAAAAAATCCTGGAATCGCCCCTGATAGTAGTGGCCAGCATTCCATGGATGTATTATATTAACGAGCGTTCCACACACCACTTTTTGACTGTTGATTGCACCATCCTCGTACTCATAGTGCTCTGCATTTCGCTACACTTGGTCAGTTTGAACGTACTTTGCACTCAAAATAGCAAATTAAAAAACAGAAGTGTGTGAACTGAGACACAGCAATAGTCAGATCATTGGCTCAGTAATGTCAGTTTCAGAAGTTAATTGCTAATTGAAGCTAATATTAGCCACCAAGCAGCAAGTAAGGCTGTAAACACGAAACCCCTGAATGTAGCGAATCAAGAAATGTTTTGTTCTATTGCTTATAAATTAAACTTTTTATTCTGCTATCAAACGTCATAGTGTCACGTTAAAGAAATTCTCTCAGGCTGTCTACACTGTGTGTGGTTAGAAATGCCTGAGCAGACGTTCTGCCACAGCCTCACACCCTCAGTATAACAGACTTTGAAAGGAAAAACCATTATCTTCATGCCTGTCTGGATGTCAGTCTGGATATCAGGTACCCATCCAGTAAGCTGCCAAACTAGATGTTCAACCTGTCTTCAACACAGCGTCACTAATGCCACTGAATACACAGGTTAGTAAAAAAAACTTGTGTTTATTAACATACCACACCTTGCTGTGGCATGGGGCCAGGCTGTCTCGTCCTATCAGTCCTATAAAATGGCCACTTGTCACAGGCAGAAGCACTCCTCGGAGACTCTCCAGCTCTGCTCATCACCTTCAGGTCAGCTCACCTCCATATCTCACCATGTCGGTCTCTATCAGCCGCCAGAGCAGCTACAGCGCCCGCAGCATCTCCAGTGGCAGCTCTATCAGCCTGAGCAGGGGGGTGCCGCTGGTCGGAGGCGGCCAGACCCTCATCTCCACCGGGGTCTTGCAGAGGGGCGCGCCCAGCGTGTACGGGGGCGCGGGAGGTTACGGGACCCGCATCTCCCAGTCAGCCTTCTCCTCCTCCAGGTCGCTGACCCCGTACGGCGAGACTGCAGTGATCAACAACGAGAAGGTGACCATGCAGAACCTCAACGACCGCCTGTCATCCTACCTGGACAAGGTAAGCCATGATGATGATGATGATAACTTCACATTGCTGCACATTCCTTTGACTTGTTCTTAGACCATTATAACATTTTCTATCTGCATTAAATACACGAATGATTTTATTTGGCAGTGGCTCAATTTGCTCCTCATAATAAAATGCCTGATGAACACACTATATCATCTGTCCTCACGCATACCCACAAAGGGTAAACTTTAAAGGATTGGTTGCAAGTTGCTGTAATAATTCCTCCTGTTCACACTGGCCTTTAACAGATCCCTTCTTAATGCACTTTCAATGTAAGGGATGGGGGACAAAATCCACAGCTCTCGTTCTGTGCAAACATATGTATATTATTATCATATTATATTCAAGTGTATCTGGAATTAATATAAGGCTTCAGCAGTTTGAATTAGACATTTTCTTTCCTCATATTAGCTTCAGATAAACTTTAGAATATTCAAATCTGAATAAATATACAGTAAGACTTTGTTGTATTAACTTATTTGGATCAAGACTGTTTTGGTAAGTTATTATTATTTGATCATATAAAGATTACTAAAAAGGTCAGGGGTTTCCAGAAATTTGGGTTGGCAGTGGTGGAAAGTATATGTATTTAAGTACTGACTGTACTTATTTACAACACTGTGAAGTGAGTACTTTATACTACATTTTAGATGCAAATATTATACTTTCTTTATTTGGGAGTTATTTTGCAGATTATTATAACCCATAACCCTATAATGAGTAAAATAAATAATAATATATTGTAAAATAAAGAACCCATTAATACATTTACCTGAAATAAGGTCCATCTTGACAGAGCTACAACATTAAAATGCTTCTTACATATGAATGCATCAGTGAGTAATAAAACACAATGAAGCTTTCTGCATTACTACTCTGCAATACTACATTCGATAGGCTATAAGTACATTACATAATTTTAAAATAATTAAAGAATAAAGTAAAAGATTTGAGTACAGATCAGATGGTTCATGGTGAAAAAAAATGTAAATGGCACAATGTTTCAGAAAAAATAAATTAGCTTCCAAGCGCCACTCAGGAGTAACGAGCCAGAACTAACGCATTTTATGAATGGACACATCTGTCTTCTGTCATTTGTCATGTCATTGCGTGATGCATCACGCTGTGGTTGTGTCTGCAGGTGCGCTCGCTGGAGTCAGCCAATAGGACGCTGGAGCTGCAGATCAGAGAGTTCTATGAGAAGAAAGCTCCTTCTGTTTCTAGTGACTTCACCAGCTACTTCGCCACCATCACTGAACTCCGAGCTCAGGTACCGCTCACATTTTACACATCATGACACATTTAAAAATATATAACTAACAAAACGATTCTATAATACAAGAAACACCAGATCCAGGGTACAAGCGGCCGAAATGGGTTTCCTCAGGAGGGTAGCTGGCGTCTCCCTTAGAGATAGGGTGAGAAGCTCAGTTATCCGTGAGGAGCTCGGAGTAGAGCCGCTGCTCCTTTGCGTCGAAAGGAGCCAGTTGAGGTGGTTCGGGCATCTGGTAAGGATGCCCCCTGGGCGCCTCCCTAGGGAGGTGTTCCAGGCACGTCCAGCTGGGAGGAGGCCTTGGGGGAGACCCAGGACTAGGTGGAGGGATTATATCTCTAACCTGGCCTGGGAACGCCTCGGGATCCCCCAGTCGGAGCTGGTTAATGTGGCCCGGGAAAGGGAAGTTTGGGGTCCCCTGCTGGAGCTGCTACCCCCGTGACCTGACCCCGGATAAGCGGATGAAGATGGATGGATGGATGGAATACAAGAAACACAGCAAAAGCATATATGACATGTAAACACTTAATTATCTAGCTTTCAAACTAGAAACCCACTGTAGAAAATAATGTTTCTGAAATATACCCTGTCATTTTTTGGTGTCTGCTACTGTATTAAAATAGCATATAAATGTACTGATGAGTCTGTCTGATAAAACAAGCCATCATTTTTTCACCCCCTCTCCCTTTTTAGATCATGAGGAAATACTCAGACAATCAACGTATCATCCTGCAGATTGACAATGCGCAACTGGCTGCAGATGACTTTAAAATAAAGTAGGTTTACCCTCCTCCCTTGAATCATGCTGAAATCCATATGTAGCCTCCAATAATTTAATTTGTATATGTTTTAAAAGTAATTTCAAGACAGTTTTGTTATTGTAGTCTGTCATTTTTGCAAAAAGTTTAAAAAAATGGCTTGGAATAACATGTACGTCATCTACTGGATCAGTACAGAGAATAAAGATGTAGGTGGAGGTTTTTTCTTTCACTCATTCAATTAACTTCCTTCTGTAGGTATGAGACGGAGCTGAACATGCATACGATGGTGGAGGCCGACGTGGTTCGTCTCCGAGGGGTCCGAGACAGCCTGACTCTCAACATCAGTGACCTGGAGGTGCAGATAGAAGGTCTGAAAGAGGAGCTGGTCTACATGAAGACCACCCACGAGGAAGTGAGAACCATTCAGAGCAACGCCTCCTGTTGTAGTGTTTAAAAAGAAGAAGAAAAAAAAATAGCAGGATGGCTCGCTGTCTGCTCTGTTTCTAAGTACAATGGTGCCATCTGTTGGTGTGGTGGCATCCATGACTCACACACCTGTATAAAATAAAAATGTGTCCATGTTGCAGGAGAAGCGGCAGCTGCATATCCAGAACACTGGCATGGTTAACGTAGAGGTGGACAGCACACAGTCTGTTGATCTGACATTGGTCCTGCAGGAGATTAGGGAGCAGTATGAAGCTATGGTGGTGAAGAACAAGAAAGAGCTCGAGAAATGGTTCCAATCTAAGGTGAGACGGGAGAGCAATGGGCCTGAAAATGTAAGAAATGTAGAGATGGCAATGTGATGATATTTATTGTGTGTGTGTGTGTGTGTGTGTGTGTAAAACAAGGTGGAGCTTCTCAATACTCAAATCATAACATGTACAACAGAGGTGAAGACGTTTAACACGCAGCTGTCAGAGCTGAAGAGGACCCTCCAGACTTTGGAGATAAGTCGGCAAAGCGTCCTCACAGAGGTAGGCCACAGATGGACTGACAGAATGCAAAAGCACACTTTCACTGTGCAGTGTTATCTGATCATACTTATAATACAGTATAAGGTTGATTCACATGTTTTCAAGTCTGTCTTAAAACAACACTCCCATGCCCATATTTACATTGAAACCATTTTTGCTTGCTGTAATTATTCCTCCTGTTCATAATGGGATTTCCAAGATCCTTTCCTACATGCACATTTAATGTAAGTAATAGGGTTCAATGCAAAACTATATGCCAAAGTTTATCTGAAGTGAATAAAAGGCTGGGTTAGTAAGGATTCAGTCTGAAAACAGTCATGTGTTACAGCAATACAGGGGGCTGTGTTGGTGGGGGCATGCTGTTTAAAAGGTACCAACAATGAAATATGATCCAGGAAGTTCAGTTGAAGTAATGGAGCACATCCAATACTCAAGATCCAGACAGGATTTTACAACTCAAGTTGTCCCGTAGTAACTATTTTATCTTTCAACACAAGGATCGTGAGGTAAGCAGTAGAAATACTGCGTTCATACTAGTAATGTGCGCTTGCATGTATTTGATTGGACAATTCTTTAATTTAGTATTGTGCAGATACATCATGAAGCTATAACTTTATCATTTCCTGTCGGGGCAATTCTTTTTAATAGTTTTTCCTGTCTGTCCTGCAGATTCAGTGCTTGCAACAGAATAAGGAAGAAGTGAACAGTCGATACAGCGTGCAGCTCAGCCAGCAGCAGCTAACCATCAACACGCTGGAGATAGAGCTGCAGCAGCTGAGAGTCTCTCTGGAGCAGCAGCAAGCCGAATACAACCTGCTGCTGGACATCAAGATGAGGCTGGAACTGGAGATCGCTGAGTACAGGAGGCTGCTGGAGGGGGAGAGCTATGAACAAAAAAAGTGAGTGTTTAATTTCTTTAAAGTGAAAGTAGCAGGCCAGTAGCTAAAGCAATACAATATCTCTCTTGTGTGTGTGTGTGTGTGTGTGTGTGTGTGTGTGTGAGATCTCATGAATCGTTCTATGATCTAATCTACTTCACACTTGGTTTTCTGGGTACCCAATGAACTTAGGGTTTGGAATTTGGAGCAGTTTGGATAGCATTGGATATTAATAATCTGTGAATTAATCTAAATGGCCGAACAATAAAGGTTGAGGAAAAAATGTTGAGAAAAGAAGCGCTGCCATAACGCTGGCTATTCTGTGTCTACCCTTCACATTACAAAAGCCCAGCTTAAATTCACCCATTTTGCTAAGAGGAAACTCAATGAAAAGGCGTGTCTATCCTTCACAATATGGCTGCGATTACTCCACATTTTAATTGTGATATTTTACTAGTAAAATCTGAATCTGCATTGTTCTCTGTCAGGTAAATGTAGTACAATGGTTTCCTCTGAATTAGAAGTACACAGTAAGTCAGTAGTAGGCTATATAGTGGAGTTGAATATTAGGTGCGTTGGGGTCCTTCTGTAACAAATTTTGGGGTACAATGGTTCTGGAGAAAGCTCCAAGCAGCAATACCACAGGCCAAGCAATCGGCCCGTTCCAAACAGGCACATTTTGAGCGGGCCCTGTACTAATGTTTTAAAATAATGTTCCCTCTCTCCATAGGGCTGTGGTCATCAGCAAGGTTGTGGAAGTGCAAGTGGAAGGTAAGAATCCCAATCATTCACCAAAACCAAACCAACTTTTCTGATCTTGTAACAATATCATTGACTATTGGCTCATTGCACACATGATGTGTTATGTTTGTTGTCAACCTCTGCAGAGCATAAACCCCACATCGAGAGGAGAGTGAAGACCATCGTGGAGGAGATTGTTGATGGGAAGGTGGTGTCCTCCAGTGTTGACACCCAAGTGGAGGACATTCAGTAACACCTCTGCTGACGCTAAAGTTACATTTTTATCTTTATTTCCTAGCTAAATCATATAATACCTGCTTAATGAGTAATTTACTAAAGTAGTTAGTTTCAATTTTAAAGCGTTTAAAATTGAAACTAACTAACTTGTAATTTAAGTTGGCCGTATACCTATGAGCGGGAGAGTAACAAAATTAATTAGTAATAATGGAGGAGATGAAAATGCACGTGAATAAAAAAATGGAGTGATACATTATTAAAAGTGATTTGATTCAAACGGCCGTGATATATTGAGAACAGAGCCGTGTTTCATACTTTCCCCCGTATTACAGTCATCATTCATCTTTCACAACACAAAATTGCCATTTACCATTTAAGGAAATTGGCCTCAATAAGAGTGAAAGTAACAAAGAGTAATTGAGAAAAAAAGTGATACATTGCCAATTGATTTGATAAACTTGATTGCCAGCTGATTATCAGAGAAAAACTGTTTCAGCCTGTTCATGTTGTGAATGATGAATGATGAATGTAAGACGGGGAAAATTATGAAACATGGCTCCGTTCATGACCGTTTTAATCAAATCAGCTTTAAATTAATTCAAACACTTTAAAGTTTTCAATTCACATGCATTTTTACTGCTCTGTTTTTTTAATTTACATGCATTATCATCACCTCCATTTTATTAATTCATTTTTGTTACCCCTCTTATATACCAAGCCACACAAATCACATATATTTTCAAAAAGCTTTGGCATTTTCTTTCGATTGCAATTATATATAGCAAGGTTGCAGCCAGTGATGATTTTTCCCTGATAGATGCTCACTCTGATAAGTGTGAGACCAAAATATGAATAAAAAACCAGAAAGCATGTGTATTCTTAATCACAAACGTGTATTACAATCCAGAAAGGTGGATTATAGTTGGAACATGGGGTTTTCATTGGCAAAAACTCAGTAATGTTGTTGTTGTTGTCTGAAGCTCAAGCTTGGGGCCTCCTGTAATTTCCCTGTGCAGATAATTTGCCGATAATCACAACCATACAAAAATAAAGCAACATCTGACGTTGATTCTAAGGGAAAAGGTTTCAGGTGTAATTTCACTAACACCCACTAGGTGTCACCTTCTCTTTATCTATGTAAAGTCCTCGACATTTGTGGATTGTATTTTTCTTAAGTGGAAACAGATTGTTGCTGCACAAGACACATTAAGAAACACAATTATTTTAGTCACAGGACAATAAACAATAATCCACAAATAGCACAAAATCAAGGCACAATATTGATGCCATGTTGTACATTGTAGGAACATAACCATGTGTGATAATAGGATTTTCACAGTAACATGCAGAGAGAAAGAACTTTTTTTGAAGTGTAGATTTGGTTCTGTGAGGTTTACAACTCACCTAAGTTTCTTCATTTGGGTGGAGTTGAATCAAGCACAGACTTCCAAACATCGGTGATTCAGCCGCCTAAAGAGTTAATCTCTTGGTCAGAATGACTCAGCTTTAAAGACTTCCTTCCTTTCACTGCTTTTGTGCAGCACTCTATTAACACATTATTGCTATTTATCAACGGTGCTATTAAATGTAATTAGAACTTGTTTCTGCAGTTTTGTGCAGCAGGACAATGTCAAGTCTAGGCAAAGAGGATCAGATTAATTTCCCTCACTGTCTAGACCCTACAATTAAAATGATTGTGCATGACTAGACAAGACATAGAGATTAAAAAAACCCATTGTGTACTGTTGTTGGACCCTTGCAACTTGCACCTAACATACATACAGAAACGTCCCGGTTTAAATTGAAATCCTAACGTTAAAATCGCCCTCCTGGTGTTAAACTTCATGCCTCATTGTAAAAGTAAAAAAGTTGTCATACAGGGTGAGAAAATTCCCTGCATATTAGATTTAGATTTATTATCCCTGAGGGATATTTGTTTTCACAGCCAGTTCATAGAAACATACAGATATACACATAGCAACACATAGCCACATACAGATATAGACAGTAGCCTACACACAATCTCCATGAATGCATTCATCAGCTGCTATTGTAGAGGGGACAGCACTCTTGTGCTCTTAACGGTTGCATCAACTCTGTGGATATTTGATTTACAGAAATACACAAAACATGCTAGGTCGTGTTACTTCATGGTGGTGTGCATCACATGAGTAGAGGTTTTCCCTCAGCTGACTGCATTTATCATTATTATAACCACAACACAAACAATTAAGTGCTTAATGTTGTGCACATGGGCTCTTCATTCAGTTAAGTGAAGTTAACTCATAGTATCAAAGAGACAATACATTTATTGGTTACTATTATATTTGTTCATGACAGAAAACATGCATCTGCTCAGTTCTGAATCAAGAATTGTCTTGTAAATTTCCAAATCCCTCAGTGCGACTGAACATCCAAGGTTTTGCATAGATTACTGCTGTAAAAGGTGCGGTTGATACCTGCAGGGCATCGCAAGATCCAACAGAAACCAGTCTGAGCCTGAAATAGAGTAAACACAAAGGCAGACGAGCATTGTCAGAAAAGATGATGCTGCGGTGAGTCACCTCACTCCCTACATGAGATAGAAAGGGAGATATTGTTTTGGCTCATGCGTGGTAGTTACACTCCCAGGTAAAAGCATTCTGGGCTTATTTTCATGTCGCAACGCATTTTGAGCATACTGTTACTGTGTACGCCAAAAGCTACAGTTATATGTGTCAGCGGGGCACTTCGTACTCAGACTTGAATGGGCCTTTTGCATTCTGAGAAGTCATTCCCGTTCACACGAAAAGTGAATGGGGTATGTGACACAGTAAATGTGTCAGAAAGACCTGATTGATTTGTCTTTTTGGCAAAGGCCATGCAAGATTAAGTGCAATTACGTCTCCCACAAAAGCCATGTGCATTGCATAGCAGATTGTCACAAGATACAGAGCACAACAAAACAATTAGTTTGCAGAGAGGTTTGAATATGTTTTAATCATATCTGCTATAAAGCTGAAAATCCCTTTTAGTGAATAGAGAATACACCAGTATGCAGGAGTATCTCAATAAAAAGCATGCATACCTCATTCATTCTTTGCTTCACCCACAAGAACCGCAGTTACACCTTGCCCTGTTAACAACACATACCATCACCATGAATCACTCAGCTCACATAAACAACTCTGCCCTTTTTAATCAGAGCAGAGTGTGATACAGAGTATATTTGATGCGAAACATTATATTACAATTAAATATCATTTTGTTTTTTGTCTACCTATAAAGTGTAGCTTGATAACATCAAGGAAGCATATTAAGACAATAGGGGTATACAAAGTTAATAGTGTTAAAACAATATATAAAGGCTCTAACACTTGTGTTTTACTTCAAAAATCTTTAAACAAGAGAATCGGACTATTAATGCAAACTGAATGAAAACGTTTCAGCAACAGTGGCCTGCTTCACACTCCGTACTGTCCAAGGACAGTCTCAACTAACTGGAGGCTACTGAGCAGCACCAGAGCAACAGGGAGTGCTCTGCTCAAAATCACCTCGAGCAGTGTGGGTAATCTTCTGGTCACAAGCCCACTTCTCTACCTCTTGATCACTGCTGCCTAAATGGGGCAATTTAATGTGAGATTTCTGTTTGGTTTCTCAAAGGAATTAATGTCATTTTTTCCAACTGAGTAAGTAAGTGCAATAATTATTCAGTAAATTAAATACAAACCTTCTTAACATTACACACAGTAAAGGTGCAACATTTAAAGACTAAAGACTTGTGAAATCAGTTAATAGATTGTAGAAGTTGGGATCACACAAACACACACACACACACACACACACACACACACACACACACACACACACACACACACACACACACACACACACACACACACACACACACACAGACAGACAGACAGACACACACACTAGATTACAAACTAACTAGATTTGTTGCAATTTAATATTGCTTTCATAATTTTATAAGCAAGTCTGATTTCATGTTTCACTGAAAAAATATGTGTATTTCAGGACCTGTAATGATAAGATGCTGATCAGATATAGGTTAAAACAATTAAAATAAGTTAATGTTTAACAGCCGTTTTTCACAATTTTTAAAAAATGTGAAGTTTTGCAACTCAACCGTATCCACACCCCAAGTCATATTCTCCAACTGAACCGTCTGTGACCTGCCGAGACTTCTCTGATAGTCAGTCATATGTGGGCTGACGCAATTGTTGCCTACCGCCAGAGGAAAAATGGCTGCCTGACAATTGGCAGTTACTACTAAAATGTCAAGAAAGCTAAATGTCCTATGTATTTACATATTTCTATTTTGCATGTATTACTAAAGTGCTATTTGCAAGTTGTGCAATGTGTGTCAATATGTGTTAGGGTTAGGGCATTAGCATTATATTTTACGAAGTGTGATCTATTCTCACAACTTTTGTCAATCTACAGAAAATAGATTCATTCAGTCTTTTGCTCGTTTATCACAGTGAAGCATGTTTTTCACAGTGTTGCGGTGTCTTACACATTAACATGCCATTGACAATTGCTCTTTAAATCCTAACACTAACTTTACATAAACTAACTCAACCAGAACATTGGAACAATATGCTCTAAACCTTTCCAGTGCCACACCCTTATGTTATTCTATAACAGAGATGTCTGATTGCACAAACTTAACAATGCGTACACCACTTGGGTCTGCTGGTATTGCACCACTTTGTGTTGCGTCTGTAAATTTATATAGCTGTAAAAATTGTGGTTGTAGAATACTTGCAGGCAAACTTAAATGTATCTAAAAAGAAAGAGTGCGGGCATCTGTGAATGAAGCAGTGAAACTCTTAATGAAGTGCAACTAAGCTGTTCAGAGCTATACATTACAGTGTGTACACACACAAGAAGCTGGTGTGTTGGCGTCAAATTGCTATCTCCAGAGAGAGAAAAATATATTCACTCATATATTACTGGGGTTTCAATCTTCAATTTTCAATCTTTCTTCTATCTTGGACATTATTTATAGCCGTTTAGCTCACACATGAGATGAGTTTGCAACCTTAAAATGAAAAGCAGCAGTGAAAAGAAACATCTGGTTTGTATTACTTCCGACTGTAGATGTGCACAGTCGGCAATAGTCATTTGTTTGTTAGAAGTAAAACAACTCTTTGTTAGATTTAACCAGAAGTAAAATGTTCAAAATAATACATCCATTATTCTTATAATCAAACTAGAAGGAAAGGTTTAAATGCCTGCAAATACTTGAATGAAATATTGTGATAGCAAGGAAATAAGCACACAAGCAAGGGCTTGTTCTTGTTTTGGCATGATGCACAGGCCAAAGTACAATGCCAGGAAAAATAAAGAACATGCAGGCTTATCTGTGGTGAGCTTTCCAACAGAGCTCTGCACAGTTTAAATAAGGACAGGTATCGACTGACATATATGGACTGACATCATGCCTACAAAACCTGGTTTTTACTGGCAACCCTGCAGGCTATAAGTGAGGGAAACAAAAGAGAATGTATAAAATTGTCAGGTTTAATATTTAAAAAATAACTAAAACTGTGACTAACAAAATAATGAATATATAAAAAGTGATTTCAATGCAAGATAACACAGAGTGAAAGGAAAAAGAATGTGTGAAAAGTCAAGTAGAAAAATATATCAATCATATACTTATCCATTTTACAGTGTTTGCAATGCTTGTTGCCTTGGTAACATAACTTTGGCCAGCATGGTATGGCAGTCTTGCTCAATTTTAATGGCTCAAAATCCAATCAAAACACATCACCTGAAGTTGAAAATCTGCCAGATTTGACTGAATAACAAACTTGACCCTGACAATAACAGGCGTGGCTGCTTTACAGTGGGCAGTTGGCAGTATTTCTGAGGAAATAAAAGATAATGGTTCACATGGACACCCTGTCTTCATGCACATTCATATGGCACATGGGAATAAAAGGATTGAATGAAATAATGAAGCCATTGTATGAGGTTTTCAGGTAGTTGTGAGGTTTGAATGATTTCCATAAAAGTTGAATCCCTCTTTATCTTTCTGATCATTACACAAAATGAAACTGGTGTGTGTGATGGGTGGGGCAGAGCAACCATTTTAGGTATTGCTCCTCCCTTCAGTCCTGCACACCCCCTTCCGCACCAGAGGCAGTAGCAGCAGCAGGATAAAAGGGGACGGAGGCAGAGCTACGCATCTCAGTCCATCTTATTCTCTCAAAGGCAGATCTCCTGAGCAGTCTTCACTTCACAATGTCATCACGCATGTCTTATTCCTCCTTTGGAGGTGCCGGCCAAGGTGGTAGCTTTGGTGGCTCTGGAGGCTCGGTGCGAAAGTCTTATAGTTCCAGCGTGTATGGTGGTGCAGGTGGCTCAGGAGCAAAAATATCTGTTTCCTCCACCGGTTATGGCAGTAGAGTAGGTAGCAGTTATGGCATGGGAGGAGGTGGAGGTGGAGGTGGTGGTGGAGGTTTTACTTTTGGCTTGGGAGCGGCTGGAGGTGGAGGCGGAGGTGGAGGCTTCAACCTGTCTGATGGCATGGACATCCATGTCGGGGCCAACGAGAAGGCCACCATGCAGAACCTGAACGACCGTCTGGGCTCCTACCTGGAGAAGGTGCGCAACCTGGAGAAGGCCAACGGTGAGCTGGAGCTCAAGATCCGCCAGTTCCTGGAGAGTAAGTCCTCCCCCTCTGCCCGTGACTACTCACATTTTGAGGCCACCATTGCTGATCTGCATGGAAAGGTATGTCACGTGACTTCTGATTTTTGAATGAGATACAAAAGCATGTCTCTCTGTAGTTTACCAAACAACGTAACTATCAGATGAACATGTTAGAAATGATGCATTGGAACTTTAATTAACCCAGAGTGGCAATATGTGTGCATGATTTTGTAAAGACCATTACTATCCTTGTGTTACATGCAATGCTTTTGTGAAGTGTTGTTCACAGCATACTTTATGTTTACATAGTCTCTTTGCAGTTGGAGACAGTTGGATGAAAGAATGCAATAACTGAAACCTTGCCTCATCACACAGATCCAGGATGCCACTCGTAACAATGGAGGCATCTATCTGTCTATTGACAATGCAAAACTGGCAGCAGATGACTTCAGAACCAAGTAAGTATAAGGATGAGAGGCAGAAGGTGTTTGTAACATAGTCAGATCTGAAATTACTCTGAAGCAATACATGGAATATGTATACATGATGTGAATGTTGAGGTGCAAATGTCTGATCTCTTGCTGCCTTACAGGTATGAGAATGAGCTAGCCATGCGTCAATCAGTGGAGGCAGATATCGCCGGTCTAAAGAGACTGTTGGATGAGCTGACACTGGCCAGATCAGACCTGGAGATGCAGATAGAAGGCCTCAAGGAGGAGCTGATCTACCTAAAAAAGAACCACGAGGAGGTGGGTAGCAAACGCATAACAGTCATCTCGAAACGCAGAACAAAATTTCCTCAAGTCAGCAAACATAAACCTTTTACCAAACTCCTCTTATTTACCAGGAATTGGCATCCATGAGATCTCAGATGACTGGACAGATCAATGTGGAGGTGGATGCAAAACAACAGCCAGACCTGGGCAGCATCATGGCTGAAATGCGTGAACAGTATGAGAGTGTGGCTAACAAGAACCAGAAAGAACTTGAAGCTTGGTTCCAAACAAAGGTAAGACTGGACCCAAATCCTCGTGATGATATTAATTGAATAAGTCATTTGTCATTGCCTATTTAGACTGCTATGTATGTAACATATGTAGTTACACGTGACACTGATGTTCTCCCATGTCTACTGCAGTCAGAGTCGCTGAACAAGGAAGTGGCAGTCAGCACAGAAACTCTCCAAACGTCAAAGTCAGAAATCAACGAAATCCGACGCACACTCCAAGGCCTGGAGATCGAGCTACAGTCCCAACTTAGCATGGTAAATGTTGATGATCTAGGGCAAACCTTACATACAATTTGATGCACCCACAGTATTTTTTCAGTTAACTAACTGCTTCTCTTCTCCATCCTCCTCTAGAAAGCGTCCCTGGAAGGCACTTTAGCTGAGACAGAGTCACGGTATTCCATGCAGCTCCAAGGCCTCCAGAGGCAGGTGACGTCCCTGGAAGAACAACTGATGCACCTGCGTTCTGACATGGAACGCCAGAGCCAAGAATACAAAATGCTGCTCGACATCAAGACAAGGCTGGAGATGGAGATTGCAGAATACAAGAGGCTGATGGACGGAGAGGGCAGGTAATTTATCTGCAAAGAACAATTCTGTCCTTTCATGATAAACTCATACTCTTACTCTGTAAAATGAAGCATTATACTGATATTTAATCCAAGTACTGTGATTGTACCCCTCCACAGTGTCGTACCTCAAGGGAAATCCTCTAACAAGGTGATAGTGGTCACACAGGAACTGAAGGATGGCAGGGTGGTTTCCTCCTCCACTTCCTAATCTGTCTCGTGCAGCAAATGCAACAGAAGGGGCCACACCTGAGGACCACAAGCACAAACGAATCCAATACTTCCTTCACATACACGTGAATGTAATAAAAGGCTGCCAGTTTGCTGACTACCATTTTGTCCTGTTTTGACTTATTTGTGCTTCAATTCCAAATAATGTCCTGATAGTGGCATGGTTTTGAGATGAACCATAGGTTTTGTAAAACAAAAATGTTAATCTTCATCCTGACAAGAGTTGCTTAGGGTATTTGGTAGGTCTGAGATATAATTATTTTGACAGATATTTGTGTAAAACCTGCTAAATAAAATCGGAAAAACTTTGAGGGTGAGCCACATTATTAGCTCGATGTAAAAGGATCTAATAAGGCTTTGAATATAAAGTTGCTAATATCCTGAGGGTGGTTGGGAAAATATGAGCAAAGAGTAATAGTTCTTTCTCCTTTGTTCAACATTTTTGTCCGCGATACTAGTGAGTTCTGGACTTAAGCCTCAGAAGCCACACAGCGTTCAGCAATACAGGCGTACAGTCATACAGGTCTGAAGTAGACAGCATACATGCTCCGATAAATCCAGATTTAAAACCATTTGAAAACACACTATTAGGAGTGCCAATATATACAATGTACAATGTAGCCTTAATGCCTCACAATAGAGTCCTGGGTTTGAATCTCCTTCCTCCAGAAGTCTTCGTGCACATTTGGATGTACGCATGAAGTCAACTCTCTTGGTGTTAGACTGGACTTTAGGGAGTTTGATTCACTTTTACCCAACGCATGCTGGGTCCCAGTCCCTCATTACACAGATTAAAGCTGCATCAACCAATGTTTGGCAACAAGGGGGAAGAGCATTTACGTACAGTATTTTATGAAATTGAAAACAAATGGTGCACAACTATTCCAATGAAAGTTTTGCTTTTCTAGGTTCTAGAATTATTTTTTTAACATTAACGGTTTAAAAATTCCTGATAGAGTAACTTCTTCTTGCGATGGGATCACACCAGCCAAATCAACAAATCGGGCCAGGAGCGTAAATTAGGGGGACCCTTCCCTACTTTCTACCCCACTACTTCCAGTGCCCTTGCTTCGACCAGCGCACACAAACACACACACACACACACACACACACACACACACACACACACACACACACACACACACACACACACACACACACACACACACACACACACACACACACACACACACACAAACACACACAGTGAGGCTATTTTGAGTATACTTTACCAAGTGTTAATTTGTCTGAGGCCAGATTTTGCAACAGTGCAAAATGCAGTTAGAAAACTTTATAGGTGTGTACAGTCGAGAACAAAATGGTTGAGTTCGAAAATGGGTGTGGTCCAAGCGCCCGGAGTAGGGGGGCGTGAAGTAAGGAAGACCCTCCCCAACTATGCACCCCTGACCCGATTTGGCATTGCAACAGGAGTGATCCCATCGCAAGATTTCTAGTTCAAATATATTTTTATTATGAAGTAAGTCCACTAATAATTGGCCTATAGGTCTGGTTTGGTCTTCACCAACCTTAAAGAAATCCTTGGCCAGATGTTCTTAAACAGCTCATGGCTAATCTTGTGCTGTTGTAAATTTGACTGCTGTTTGGTGCTGGATAAGTGTATAAAGGGTTTATTAGAGCTTGTTTGCTATTAAAACTTGTTTGTTGAGAGCTGTAAAATGAAACCATCCAGTAGGCGAAATGTGCTGTGAAACAATGAGCTAAACAAGTCTAAAAAAAATATCCCCTTAAAGATTTGAATTAAAGATTTGGGTATTAACTCTGTTGTTTGGAAATACAAGCAACACCTTTTTCACATGTATTTGATTCATTGTTAACATAAAAACAATACACATTTATGATGCTTTATGAATACATGGAGGAGTAAGTTTTAATCATTAGCATCTGTATCTAATATGTACTTAGAAATGTGGAGTACTCTGTTCATTATAAAATATAAAAAGACACAAGAATGTTTAATTCAACTGCATGAGCTTTATTGATTCTTGTTATTCCAATTTATCACTTAATCTCATCGACGTCCACATCAACGGTCTTGCTGCTCTCCACGACCCTTCCATCCACAACTGTCTTCACCACTGTGATGACCTTTGTGACCACTGAAGAAAACGAAAAGATGCAACAATCATGAGCATATCACATTACATTTTTTAAATCCAGCTAAAACTTAAACATCTTAATGAAAAAAATACAAATGATATGCATGTGAAAGAATGCTCACCTTGTCTTGAACTGGTAATGGAGAGAAAAAGAAAGAAGAAAACATTAGTCTAGAACACATCCAAATTGTTATTAAATGTTTACACCTGGAGTGGATATTATTTCTCTGTAATCCCCCTGTCCAGTCAGTGTTTCTCTCTCTTCACCAGGTCTCACCTGTCATCCTCCCCATCCAACAACCTCCTGTACTCAGCGATCTCCAGCTCCAGCCGGGTCTTGAGGTCTAGCAGCATGTCGTACTCCAGCTTGTTGCTGGCGATGTTGGCGTGGAGCTGGGACACCTGAGTCTCCAGGCTTGTGACCATGTTCTGGAGGCTTGCTAGCTGTGCAGCGTATCGTGTCTGAGTCTCTGCCAGGGTGCCCTCCAGAGACGCTTTCTGTTGTGGTCAGAGGAAGAAATTAGGCAAATAGGCAGACATTGATTAAAATTCAGAGAAGTTACTTGATGCTGATAACAATGTTGAAAATGTAAAACAAATGTTGGCTTGAGTGTGTTACTAGCATCATGTGGTTCGGAATTACCCTTATTTGTTTTCTTGCCGAGTTAGATGAGAAGATTGAAGCCACTCACATGTCAGCTAGATATAAATCTGCAGCTGGTTAGCTTATAGCTTAGCATAAGGAATGGAATCGGTGACACAGCTAGCCTGGCTCAGTCTAAAGGTAACAAAATCTGCCAACTAGCATCTTCAAAGCCCAAAAATGTGCATATTCATATTATCGTCTTTGTTTGGTGGCATTGCAAGTTGTGGATTCCTGGAAGTTAGTTTTTTTGCTAACTGTGAAGCTAAGCTAACAGGCTGCTGGCTGTAGTTTCATATTTAACAGATATGAGACAACAAAGAATATCAGCGTGTTTCCCAAAATGTCAAACTATTTCTATCTAATGTTACAGTGTTGTTAATATCATCACGGTGTCACATCCAAAAGATTATCAATCTTTATTGTTAATGTCAATTAATGTGTGTGTCCATGTCCGTCATGGCGTTCATAATTCGCGCGAGTAGAGCGTGATATCACGTGCAAAGGGTCTATACTGTTTTTTTGACATACCATGCTCAAATGGGACTGCAGTTCAATCTGAAGCCTCTGGAATGCGCTCTTCAGGTCCTTAACCTCTGTGCTGAACGTGACCAGAATCTCTGTATGAGTGTTCACTTCCTGCTCCACCACTGTAATCTGGGCAGATCAGAGAAACAATATTCGTAGTTTAACCCAACAATTACAGTACATAACTGACATACTGTCAAGCCAAATAAGCTCAATGTAACTATATTGAAGGTCTCCAAAATGGCTGTTTCCTAAGCATTTGTAGCTTCTCACCTTATTCTGGTACCACGCATCGAGTTCCTTGCGGTTCTTGCCGATCACACTCTCGTAGTGTTCCCTGATCTCTGACATAACCTGGTTCAGGTCTGTAGAGGGAGAAGCATCCACGGCCACATTGACCTGGCCGCCCATCTGACTCATTAGAAGAGCCAACTCCTGTAGAGGACAAAGGACAATGCCTCAGTCAGCCGGTGTAATAACTTAAAATACCATCAACAAACTTTGGGTTAATTGCAATGGATGAACCACTACTTCCTCATCTAAACACAATCACCTCTTCGTGATTCCTCTTGAGCATGATGAGCTCTTCATTTAGGGTCTCACACTGATTCTCCAGGTCCATTTTGGCCAGGTTCATCTCATCAAACATCCTCTTCAGTCCAGAGATGTCCGCCTCGACAGCCATTCTCATGGCCAGCTCGTTCTCATACCTGAGGGGGGCACACAGGAGGGTTTATTGGGTCGTTGAGATTAGAAGTTGTCAGTGAGTCATGAGTTAACGCTTCGATGTGCATGTAAAGTTTCACTTATGTAGCATCGTAGTGTGGGGCAGGGGGATACACTCACTTCATTTGGAAATCATCAGCAGCCAGTTTTGCATTATCAATGCCCAGGACTGTCTTGGCATTAAGCTTAGAGGCGATACAAATCTGCGGAAGTTAACCAAACAAGACAGAAAATTTACAACCAAGCTCATGTTTAATACAGTTTTACCAACCAATATCTAAAATAAAAACAAATGCCTGCTATACTGATTTAGATAAATGGTTGTTATTCAATTTCTACTCTTTATGGGAAAGGATCCTTTAAAAATGTGGTTCTCAAAGAGTTGGATGATAATAGTACATACGACACAAAACTTAAATTGTATTGTGCATCAAAAAGTCATATATACAACTATTTAAATAAGTTGGAATGAATCTGGTCAACTGTACTGCGTTCTGTTATGTGCTTGCTGATAAAATGACCTACTTCTACACTATGCCAATGATGGGTTTCTCTAACTGTCGTAACCCCACATACAGTATACATATCAACAGATACCTAACCCCCACTACACACTCACAGTGAAAGATGAGAAGAGGAAGATAACAGAAAACACAGAAACACACACCCACACCCACACACACGCACACACACAGACACACACACACACACACACACACACACACACACACACACACACACACACACACACACACACACATCTGTCTACTTTCTCTCACCTTGTCCTTCAGGTCGTCGATGATGGCGAAGTATTTAGTGTAGTCGTGGCAGATGATAGTTCTGCTCTGGTACCACTCTCTGATCTGCTTGTCCAATCTGTTGTTCTCCTTCTCCAGGATGTGCACCTTCTCCAGGTAGGAGCCCAGACGGTCGTTCAGGTTCTGCATGGTGGCCTTCTCGTTGGCCCCGACGTGGAGGTCCAGGCCATCAGACACGTTGAAGCCTCCAGAGGATGCTCCGTAGCTCTGCTGGGATGAGGAGACGCGGGTGCCACGGCCGCCTGCTCCACCGTAAACACTCATGGTCCTCTGGCCGTAGGATCTGCTGCTGATTGACATGCTGGAATGTCTGTATCTGGATCAGGTAGGTAGATTACTGGAGTTGATCTGCAGTTGAAAGCATCTCCTGGTCTCCTTGGTTATATAGCTGCCACACACAGCAAAGTGGGAAGGGCTAGGAGGGGTAGTTGAAAGCGAAGAATATGGCTGACAGGCTACCCCCTTCCTCTTCCATGCAATCCCTTCATTAGTACAGGTGTCGATACTGGTGGGTAGGGGTTCATCCGCCTTTTTTCAGGTGGAACCTGATATTCCACATTTCAACTTTTCTCAAAGAAAGGACATTCCTTTCAATACTCCTCGGTTCATCTTGAACCTTTGGAAGTTTGTAGCCTTCCTTGTTAGGTTGCTTGAAAGCAAGTTTACAGGTACAGACACATATACTTTTAAATAATGCGTTCGTATAGAAGAAGCTGCTTTGTGTTTATAATCTTGTAAAATATTCACTTATAGCAGTGACAGACATGGCACATACCAGCTAAACTTCTTAGATAGCCAAAGTTACTTGACATATACGTCCAGATGTTCAAGATTTTGGTTATTAACTGTATTAATGAAGGAATTTATGTTTTTATTCAAGTATTACATACCTGGTATAGGTGTTACATAGCCTACATGGACTTATTACATTACATATTCATATATACATTAAACACATTTACTAAACCAAACTGTAAAACAATCTCTAAAATATCACCACACGCTGCAAGTTATATGAGAAATATGATTTATTAACAATATCTTCATGTAAGCAACCTGGGAAATCTGTTAACATACTGCTTAGATATATTTGCCTGGCAGCCAAGTACATCATTTTTTAAACCTACATTTAATATTACATTTAACAAACAAAATTGCCTTAACCAACAATGAATCTAGCATTATATAGGCTGTAGTTGCTATAAGTGATTTGTAAGCTAGACTTCTTTAAATATGGTAATACTGTATCTAGCAAAGGTAATTATGAGTTGTTTTAGGCTGTAGGTTTCTATACAGGCCATTCTTTGTTCTTCACAAAGAAAAAACAATTGTCCAGTGGTGGAAAGTAACTAAGTTCATTCACTCAATTACTTAAGTTTAATTTTGAGGTACTTTACTTAAGTTTTTCTATTTTATGCCACTTTATGCTTCTACTCCACTTAATTTATTTGATAGTTTAAGTTACTTTGCAGATTCCAAATATTAATACAAAATATTAATCAACTACTACATGATGAGGTATTATTATTAATCAAGCTAATGCATTTATAATTATAATCCAGTAATATAATATAAATGAGCCATTGTGCATAATGAGGAGTTTTTATGGTGAAACTGCACTCACACCACTGTCACATGTCTTCATTAAATCTATTGAAACATTTGGAAATGTTGGAAACAATCTGTAATAATTAAGACCAACTTCTATAAGTCTCCCATGTCCACTGCAGTCAGATACGCTGAACAAGGAGGTGGCAGTCAGCACAGAAACTCTCCAAAAGTCCATGTCAGAAATTGAGCTGAGTTCCCAAATGATCATGGAAAATGATCTAGGGCAAATCTTACACACAATTTGATTTGCACCGGGGGGGGGGGGCAATCATATTTCGGACTGTTTGTTCTCTCACATTTTGTCCTGTTTGACTTATTTGTGTCCTAATTTAACATAATGTCCTGATAGTGGCATGGTTTGGAGACGAACCAAAGGTCTGTGACAGTGGTGTGAGTGCAGTTTCACAAGTGAAAAAAAGTAACTCGTCAGGCTTGTCCTACTCAGTGGGGGAAACTTTCTAAAGAAAACTAAATTTCTGTTACATTTATTCATTCTCAGTGTTACACCCTCTGCGATGCTTATCGCAGAGGGTGTATAATAGTACTTATTATGCAGTATGGCCCCTTTAGAATCATATTACTGGATTATAATTATGAATTCATTAATGTGTACATCCCTTTAATGCTTCAGATTTTAAATGTGGAGCTAACTTCAACTACTTTATATGCTGCTGGGTAGCTTAATCTATATTACATTATAATGCATTAGTTGATTTATATTTTATATTAATAATGAATCTGCAAAGTAACTTAATTTATCAAATGAATGAAGTGAAGTAGAAGTATGAAGTAGCATAAAATAAAAGTACTTAGGTAAAGTAGAAGTACCTCAAAATTGTACTTTGTACTTAGTAGCAACTACAGCCTAAAACGCTAGAGCCAGTTAAGGCAATTATATGTTTTTGTAATATTAAATGTATGTTTCAAAAATGATGTACTTGACTGCTAAGCAAATATATTTAAGCAGTATGTTAACATATTTCCCAGGTTGCTTACATGAAGATATTGTCATGCAAAATCATATTTCCCATACAACTTGCAGTGTGTGGTGATATTTTAAAGATATATTCACAGTTTGGTTTACTATATGTGTAAAATGTATATAGGAATACGTTGCCTTGCAGTGTTAGTGATTTCTCTGAGAATACTGTGTTATTTACAATGTTTGCAATTAAAAGGACAGAAAGTGTCACCTGTGTGATTTCTATGATGTTGACAATGAAATAGTCTACTGTTCATTCATAACATGATCTTTGCTCAGTTTTTGTTCAAAGCTTACCATCACAGCATGAACGCACTGTGTGATTAATTTAGGTTTATATCTGATATGTTTTGTCATATACAAATACAGTACCATGCTGCATACATTTCTTTTTCTTTTCTTTTTCCGAATGTAAGTGGCTTCTTGTAAGTCGGCCATATAATACAGATAACAGGTATATAACACTTGAATAAAATACTTTTTTTTCATGAAGACAGTTATATTGTATTAACCTTAATTATCACAATGTTGAACATCTGGCCTAGACGCTTATGTGACAAAATCAACTTCGGCAGTAAGAACACAGTATTTGAAAATATATGTGTCTGTGCCTCTAAACTTGCTCTCAAGAAACCTAAGGAAGGCTCCAATTACAAACTTCCAAAGGTTCAAGATGAACCAAGGAGTAATCAAGAAATGTTCAATGATGTCGAAATGTGGAATCACGTGTTCCACCTGAAGAAAGGCGGATCCACCCCTACCCACCAGTAACCACACCCGTGCTAATGAAGGGATTGCATAGAAGAGTAAGGGGGTAACCTGTCAGCCACATTCTTCCCTTTCAACTACCCCTCCTAGCCCTTCCCACTTTGCTGCATCTGGCAGCTATATAACTAAGGAGACCAGGAGTCAACTGCAGATCAACTCCAGTAATCTACCTATCTACCTGATCCAGATCAACACCTTCCAGCATGACGTTCGGCAATATATGCTACGACCAGAAGACCACGAGTGTCTGCAGTGGAGCAGGAGACCTTGGGACCCGCATCTCCTCATCCCAGCAGAGCTATGACCAGAAGACCATGAGTGTTTACGGTGGAACAGGCGGCCGTGGCACCCGTATCTCCTCATCTCAGCAGAGCTATGGAGCATCCTCTGGAGGCTTCAACGTGTCTGATGGCCTGGACCTCCACGTCGGGGCCAACGAGAAGGCCACCATGCAGAACCTGAACGACCGTCTGGGCTCCTACCTGGAGAAGGTGCACATCCTGGAGAAGGAGAACAACAGTTTGGACATGCAGATCAGAGAGTGGTACCAGAGCAGAACTGTCGTCTGCCACGACTACACCAAATACTTCGCCATCATCGACGACCTGAAGGACAAGGTGAGAGAAAGTAGACAGATGTGTGTGTGTTTCTATGTTTTCTGTTATCTTCCTCTTCTCATCTTTCACTGTGAGTGTATTGGGAGAGGTAAGTATCTCTTGGTATGTATACTGTATGTGGGGTTACGACAGTTGACATTTGAGTTAGAGAGCCAGGAAACCCATCATTGACGTTGTGTAGAAGTATGCCATCTCATCAGGAAGCACATGACACAAACAGAAAGCAGTACAGTTGACATTTTCATACCAGATTTATTCCAAATGTGTGTCACATCCTGCTGACTGTTCAGTGTTACAGTGATAATTGCAAAAGGATGCAGTGTAGGTTTACTGTAGAGCCCAGCGGATGTATCTGAAGTTGATACTATGAGCCAATATTTGACAGTACTGTACATGCATTTTGCACAGGCTGCAAATGTACCTTTTCTTCATTTAAGCTTAAAAAAGGTTGTATATATTATTGTATTGACGTAAATGTTAATATTTAAGTTTTGTTTGATATATACCGTTATATTCCACCTATTTGAGAACCACATTTTAAAGGATCCTTTCCTAAAAAGTGTATAAATTGAAAACAACCATTAAATAAATCAGTATAGCAGGTATTTGTTTTAACTCTCAGATACTCTCATTAATCCCATATTGGTGGGTATGTGGACCCCATACTGTATGTTGTGTAATGTAAAACAGTATGGAACATGAGCTCGATTGTACTTTTTCTTACTTGTTTCCCTGTTTTTGTTTCCTCCTCAGATTTGTATCGCCTCTAAGCTTAATGCCAAGACAGTCCTGGACATTGACAATGCAAAAATGGCTGCTGGTGATTTAAAAATGAAGTGAGTGTATCCCCCTGCCCCACACTATGATACAACATACAATACATGAAACATAACATATGCACATCAAAGCTAATCTTAATGACCAACTAAACCCTCCTGTATTCCCCCATCAGGTATGAGAACGAGCTGGCCATGAGGATGGCTGTGGAGGCGGACATCTATGGACTGAAGAGGACGTCTGATGAGATGAACCTGGCCAAAATGGACCTTGAGAGTCAGTATATGACCATGAAGGAAGAGCTCATCATGCTCAAGAGGACTCACGAAGAGGTGAGAATGAATAATTCAGGGAATAGTGGTGTGTACCCATTTGGCCCAATTTGTTGATGGCAGTTTCACAATCATCAGAACGGTTGAGTATGCATCTGTCGACACCCCTGATACATTCTTCAACGCAGAACAACACCCACTCCTTGAATGTTATTTTAAGTTATTACACCGGCTGACTGAGACATTGTCCTTTGTCCTCTACAGGAGTTGGCTCTTCTAATGAGTCAGATGGGCGGCCAGGTCAATGTGGCTGTGGATGCTTCTCCCTCTACAGACCTGAACCAGGTTATGTCAGAGATCAGGGAATACTACGAGAGTGTGATCGGTAAGAACCGCAAGGAACTCGAGGCGTGGTACCAGAACAAGGTGAGAAGCTACAAATGGTTAGGATACAGCCACTTTGGAGACCTTCAATATAGTTACATTAGGCTTATTAAACTGACATTATGTCAGTTATCTTCTAAAATTGTTGGGTAAAACTATGAATAGTGTTTCTCTGATCTGCCCAGATTACAGTGGTGGAGCAGGAAGTGAACACTCATACAGAGATTCTGGTGACGTTCAGCACAGAGATTAAGGACCTGAAGAGCGCATTCCAGATGCTTCAGATTGAACTGCAGTCCCATTTGAGCATGGTATGTCAAAAAAACAGTATATTAACAAAAAATATGAATTACCTTTGGATGTGACACCGTGATGGTACTTTACATATTAGCAACACTGTAGATGTTTAAAGAAATAGTTTGACATTTGGGAAACACACTGATATTCTTTGTTGTCTCATATCTGTTAAATATGAAACTACAGCCAGCACCAGGTTAGCTTAGCTTCACAGTTAGCATAAAACCAGTAACTTCCAGGAATCCGCAATGTGTTGCTTTTCCACTGGCACTAAACAAACAACATATTATGAATACATATATCTTTTGAGCTTGAAAGATGCTGGTAGGCAGATTTTGTTACCTTTAGTCTGAGCCAGGCTAGCTGTTTCACAGATTCTATTCCTTATGCTAAGCTGTAAGCTAACTGGCTGTCGTTTCATGTCTAGCTGACATGTGATTGGCTTCAATCTAACTCGGTAAGAAAGCGAATAAGGGTTATATTTCGAAATGTGCAGAACCACATGATGCTAGTTACACACTCGCGCCAACAAGCATTGCAGCAGATTTTTACCACTATCAAGTAACTTCTCTGAATATTAATCAATGTCTGCCTATTTGCCTAACTTCTTCCTCTGACCACAACAGAAAGCGTCTCTGGAGGGCACCCTGGCAGAGACTCAGACACGATACGCTGCACAGCTAGCAAGCCTCCAGAACATGGTCACAAGCCTGGAGACTCAGGTGTCCCAGCTCCACGCCAACATCGCCAGCAACAAGCTGGAGTACGACATGCTGCTAGACCTCAAGACCCGGCTGGAGCTGGAGATCGCTGAGTACAGGAGGTTGTTGGATGGGGAGGATGACAGGTGAGACCTGGTGAAGAGAGAGAAACACTGACTGGACAGGGGGATTACAGAGAAATAATATCCAATCCAGCTAAAAACATTTAATAACAATGTGGATGTGTTCTGGACTAATGTTTTCTTCTTTCTTTTTCTCTCCATTACCAGTTCAAGACAAGGTGAGCATTTTTTCACATGCATATCATTTGTATTTTATCATTAAAATGCTTCAGTTTTAACTGACTTTAAGAAATGTGATGTGATTTGCTTATTATTGTCTTTTCTGTTCCTCAGTGGTCACGAAGGTCACCACAGTGGTGGAGACAGTTGTGAACGGAAAGGTGGTGGAGAGCAGCAAGACCATTGATGTGGACGTGGAAGAGATTAAGTAATAAATTGGAAGCAATAGCAAAAATCAGTAAAGATCATGCAATTGAATAAAGTACCTGTGTGTTAAATAATGAAAAGGATATTCCACATTTCTATTTTTGTCCATAACTGATGAACAATGAATGTACTGTAACAAGTACTGACATGGTTGCTAATACCTTAAAGTTACTCATCCATGTAATGTGAAAGTTGTATTAATCAATGTTTTTATGTTAACAATGAATAAATACATGTTGTAAGAAAGATGTTGTACCAACAAATCCTGAAAGAGTTATTACACAATTCTGCATCTTTAAGGGGCATTTTTCAGTTTGCCTTTTTTTTAGCTCATTGTTTTACCGCACATTTAGCCCACCGTTTAGTTCCATATCACAGCACAACAAACCAGATTGTATAGCAAATAATCTCTAATTAACGCTTTGTACACTACTTACCTACCTCTGCAGCCAACGTATACCACATCATAATATACCTTTTATATCATATTCAACATCTCCACATCCCTGAGGTGCAGAGATTTTTATGCTTTGTTTTCTTGTTGTCTGTATGTCCGTCTGTACGTATCTGTCAGTCCCATTTTTGTCGAACCCTTGGAGGGAATTATTGAGGTCACTTTCACTGTTAGCTCATGTCTCTCCCATTGTCCTGAACATGGTATATTGGGAACGCCTTCACCTCTGGCACAAACGTGCACTTGGACTCAAGAATGAACTGACTGGACTTTGGAAGTCAATGGTCACAAAACATATTTTTGGCCATAACTCAAGTATTACTACGTTAATTATGACATTTCACACAAATGTCTAATAGGATAAAATTATGAAATTATGGAATTTTATATCCAAAAGGTCAAAGGTCAACTTCACTGTGACATCATAATGTTGTGCAAACACACTTTTATGGCCATTATTCACACCATAACTCAGGAACAGAAGTGGAGATAGGGACCATATAACACATTTGGTTGGATACTGAATTGGTGACACCAATCTTGAAACTGTGGTGTTTTTCTGTGCTGCTGGGTTGAAGAAGTTTATGAAGCATTTATGTTTACATTACATAACATTTCATTTAGCTTTTATCCAAAGCGACTTCCAATACATTTTTGATTTTAGTTTGCATCGCCAGCTGTAAGTCATGACTGGTTTTCAAGACGGCGGCAGCATGTAAACATGAATGCGAGTGTCTTTATAATGTATCTTTTCAATAAACTGTCTGTACACTTACAAAGTTCTCAATGCTTCGGTTAACATTTAGGTACCCTCATATTGCTGCCGTTGAAGTTTGGTGATATTTTGAGCCTTTTTAGTGTTACAAAATAGCGATTTGTTTTTACTTTCCCTGTGCCCCGAATACTAGCATTGTAAGCTAATCAGCGGTCCGCGCTAGCGTCTTTCAAGCTACAAACACATTCGATTAGCATGAAACATGTCCCAGAGAGAGACAGAGTGGGTACACATCTGTTAATAACCCCTAGGTTCGTTTTGCCCGGAATTGTCCTTTAACTTTAAATAAGCCAAACTACATAGAGCCACATGTAAGTGCAACATGTAAATGCAATGTTTTTTAATAGCATCATTTCCTTAGCTAAGGTGCAGTAGGAAGAGATGTGTTTTTAGCCTGCCGCCACCATTTAAGAGCCAGGACAATGGATATGACCTTTTATTCCTATCTTTATTCAAGAGCACGTTCTTTGAATTTGAAATGATTTTGTATTGATTTCACGTTTAGATTTTGTAATAATTTCGCTCAAAACCTTCTCTCACACTCAATTAGCTACTGTTCGCGCTTCAATTTGCTGTGCTTCTGCTCATACTTTATGCTTAGACTCAGATATGTTGTTGCTTGGACATAGTTCCTGCTCTCAGCTTTAGCCCTCACAGTGAGAGAGCAGCAAGTCGATTGGCTGATGCAGAGCGGAGTGGACAGATGGGGTATAACCATGTGAAGGGAGTGGAGGAGGGGTGTAGTGTGAGAGAACTTGGGTAGGTTGAAGACCAGTCGAGCTGGTAAAAAAAAAAATATTACAGATAATATTGCTGTATTGTTTCAATTCAGAAGTATTATATCAAGACTTAGTCCTCAAAATGAATGGAAGTGAATGAGAAGCCTGACACCTGGGAGGAATGGTGGTGTTGACAGAGGACGACAGGAACAGTAGTGGTCGCTAGCTTAACTCTAGATGACTTTAGATAGAGGTAAGGCTGCTGATCTTTTACAAGTTCTACAAAAGTGAAATATCCCTTTAAGGGTTGAGACTTACTCGAAGTGCACCAGTGCATAGTTTGCACCTGTTTTTTACTAACAAACTAAAAAACTTTGATTAACGCATGGATGAGTAAGTTTAAACTATTAGCAACTATATCTGATATGTACTTCTGTACAGTACAAAAAACACAATAGAATAAACACATAAGAACGTTTAATTCAACTGCATGATCTTTATTGATTTTTTGTTATTGCTTCCAATTTATCACTTAATCTCATCCACGTCCGTATCAACGATCTTGCTGCTCTCGACCACCCTTCCATCAACAACTGTCTCCACCACTGTGATGACCTTTTTGACCACTGAGGGAAACAAAAAGATGCAACAATCATGAGCAAATCACATCACCTTTGTTAAACTTAGTTAAAACTGGAAGATTTAAAGACTGGAAAAAATACAAACGATATGCATGTGAAAGAATGCTCACCTTGTCTTGAACTGGTAATGGAGAGAAAAAGAAAGAAGAAAACATTAGTCTAGAACATATCCAAATTGTTATTAAATGTTTACACCTGCAGTGGATATTATTTCTCTGTAATCCCCCTGTCCAGTCAGTGTTTCTCTCTCTTCACCAGGTCTCACCTGTCATCCTCCCCATCCAACAACCTCCTGTACTCAGCGATCTCCAGCTCCAGCCGGGTCTTGAGGTCTAGCAACATGTCGTACTCCAGCTTGTTGCTGGCAATGTTGGCGTGGAGCTGGGACACCTGAGCCTCCAGGCTTGTGACCATGTTCTGGAGGCTTGCTAGCTGTGCAGCGTATCGCGCCTGAGTCTCTGCCAGGGTGCCCTCCAGAGACGCTTTCTGTTGTGGTTGGTGGAAGAAATTTAGGCAGTCAGTGATTACAATTCAGAGATGTTCCCTAATGCTAGTAAAACTCTGCTGCAAGGTTTGTTGGCGTGAGTATGTAACTAGCAGCAAGTGGTTCTGCGCATTTTGGAATTACCCTTTTTTGCTTTCTTGCAGAGTTGAGAACAGTGAATCCACTAACATGTCTGCTACAGGCCCCATGGAGGTGAAGCGGACTTTAAAGCCAATTTGACATAGCGCCCAAACAGTAGCATTACAACTCCTCTGTCCGTCACCTGATTCCATGGGGTCCAAAGTTCCCAGAATTAAATGGTGAAAGAGACATCTGTACATTAGTGGATTCATTTTCTTGAGCGTCACAAACCCCCCGCAAAATGACTCGTTTCTTTATCAGAATTTGATCCATTCAGTTTAATAACATTTGAAAAGTCTAGTTTAAATCATTTATTCCCCATTCAAGTTAGCAAAGCGCTAAAACGGCTCGGCTCAGCTAATCCGGGTTTTATTTGTTTGTTTGTTTATTTAGGTTTATAAGTTGAATATTTTTGGCTTCATGCCCCACTGAGCAACTCTGACAGGAAATAACGGGGCTCTGCCTCTAACGCTGTATCCAGTTCTTGTTATACATCCGTGGTCTACTAAATAGGAAACTGCAGCAAGGAGCCGGTTAGCTTATAGCTTAGCATAACGACTAAAATTGGTGAAACAGCTAGCCTGGCTCAGTCTCTAACAAAATCTGCCTCCCAACATCTTTAAAGCTCACAAATTGTATATATCTTGTTTGTTTAGTGTCTGTTTAAAAGTGACACGCTGTGGATTCCTGGAAGTTACTGTGTTCATGCTAACTGCAAAGCTAAGCTAACCAGCTGCTGGCTTTAAATTAGCTTAATATTTCACAGATATGAGTGATATCAGTCTTCTCATCTCTCAGCAACGAAGATTATAAGTGTGTTTCCCAAAATGTCAAACTATTTCTTTGAACATCTACAGTGTTGTTAATATGTGTAGTAGCATCAGAATGTCATATCCAAAGGATAAACAATCTTTATTGTTAATATAGCCTACTGTTTGTTGACATACCATGCTCATATGGGACTGCAGTTCAATCTGAAGCCTCTGGAGGGTGCTCTTCAGGTCCTTAACTTCTATGCGGGACGTCACCAGAAACTCTGTGTGAGTGTTCACTTCCTGCTCCACCACTGTAATCTGGGCAGATCAGAGAAACAACATTCATTGTTTCACCCAACAATTATGGTAGATTACTGACATACTATCTAGCTAAATAAGATCAATTTAAATCTTAAAGGCGGCCGAAGTGGCTGTTTCCTAAGCATTTGTAGCTTCTCACCTTGTTCTGGTACCACGCCTCGAGTTCCTTGCGGTTCTTGCTGATCACACTCTCGTAGTGTTCCCTGATCTCTGACATAACCTGGTTCAGGTCTGTAGAGGGAGAAGCATCCACGGCCACATTGACCTGGCCGCCCATCTGACTCCTCAGAAGAGCCAACTCCTGTAGGGGAGAAAGGACAATGTCTCAGTCAGCCAGTGTAATAACTTAACAAATTAATAAATAATTTATCATTTTGTTATTATTAGAACAACAGCATCCAGTGGTTTCTTTTTGTATAGTTTTGCATTTCTTTTGGTTCTTTGATCTTTGAAGAACATGAAGAACAGGTGTGTGTGTGTGTGTGTGTGTGTGTGTGTGTGTGTGTGTGTGTGTGAGAGAAAGAGAGAGAGAGAGAGAGAGAGAGAGAGAGAGAGACAAACAGTAAACAGCAATGAGCTAATGGAGGGAGAGAAGAATACAAGGAAGTGTGTAGAGAGAAGAGGGGCAACGCTGGGGAAAGGGAGAAAAGGCAGCAGACCTGTTTACAAAAGCATTAACCTAACATAGGATTTCCTCAGTGTTATCAGAGGTAAGGCAGGCAGAGGCCATGTGTGCAAACTCTCAACAGCTCAGGCCACAATAGAGAGTTAGGGTTAGGCTTTGATTAATGGTCAATCATGCTTTTCTGTTAGAGCCTCTAATAGGTGGAACACTCTACCAAATGAAACAAGAAACTGCACCACCTATCATAACTTCACACAAAGGCTCAAGGCCTGGCTGTTGGAAAGTCAGACTTGTGAACATTTTTAATCTCATGGTCATTTTATATTATTGTTGTTATCACTGCTGACCTGCTGCTAACATGTTTGATGTTTGATGTCTTGCCTGGTGTCAAATATAGCCCGCTCTGCATTCCTTGGATATGTATGAAAGATTAACTTGTATTTAACTATTTTACCATCTTATTAACCTCTGCTGTATTAAGACATCCCTCATGAGTGATGTGTGTTCATCCTTTTATTACTGCTTGCTACTGCTTTGCATGGTTGAACAGTACAAGAAGATGGCTCGGGTCTGTGTTGCCTGGCTGTGTTTTGATGCTTGCATGGCTTCTTATACTGAATGGGGATACTGTTGATGTGTAACTGTGCTAATGTCTTGCTGCTTCCTGTAGCTCTGCATGGCTTATTGAGAAAGCTTATTTGTTGCTCTAGCTGTCTGTATGGTGTCTAAAATCATCTGACCAAAGGACTACAGTTGAAAATTAGCCGGCTGGCTAACACTGGCACATTTACAGAAATGTTAATTAATGTTAGTTGTCCTTTAAAAAATAAAGAATAAGAATGGTCACAACCTTGTCTTACAGTGAATAGCTGCTGTGTTTAGCTCTATTCATGATGAATTTAATCAATCACCAGTGTAGTAACACTCTTTCAGAGTCTGTGCATACAAGGAATGGGTGTTGGTCTGTGTGGTGGAATGTATCAGGGGTGTCAACAAATGCAAACTCATCAGTTTTGATGATTGTGAAACTGCCATCAACAAATTACATCTGTAAAAATACATCTTCTGTATACTCTCTCACCTCTTCGTGATTCCTCTTGAGCATGATGAGCTCGTCTTTCAGGGCCTCATACTGACTCTCCAGGTCCATTTTGGCCAGGTTCATCTCATCCAGCACCCTCTTCAGTCCAGAGATGTCCGCCTCCACAGCCATCCTCATGGCCAGCTCGTTCTCATACCTGATGGGGGAACACAGGAGGGTTTAGTGGGTCGTTGAGATTAGCTTTGATGTGCATATAAAGTTTTACTTTTGTAACATCCAAGATTGGGGCAGGGGGATACACTCACTTCATTTCGAAATCATCAGCAGCCAGTTTTGCGTTGTCAATGTCCAGGACTGACTTGGCATTAAGCCTGGAGGCGATGCGAATCTGAGGAGAAAAACAAAAACAGGGAAACATGTCAGAAAAAGTACAATAACCTCACATTCCATACAGTTTTACTTGACACAACAGTACAGTATGGGCTCCACATATCCAATATAAGATTTATGTGACGGCTATCTGAGGGCTAAAACAAATACCTGCTATATTACTTTATCTAATGGTTGATTTCAATTTCTAATATCTTTGGGAAATGATCCTTTAAAATGTGGTTCTTACAAAGTTGGAATGTAACTGCAAATATGACACAAAACTTAAATATTAACATGTGCATCATTAAAATCATATATATACTATTTTTATACATATGTATGTTTATATAATGAAGAAATGTACATTTGCAGCCTGTGCAAATTGATGTACTGTAAAATATTGGCTCATTAGGCCTATATCAACTTCCTGATATATCGGCTGGGCTCTGCAGTAAACCTACACTGCATCCTTTTGCAATTATTACAAACCAACATATACTTATCTCTTCCCACACACTCACAGTGAAAGACGAGAAGAGGAAGATAACAGAAAACATAGAAACACACACACACACACATCTGTCTACTTTCTCTCACTTTGTCCTTCAGGTCGTCGATGATGGCGAAGTATTTGGTGTAGTCGTGGCAGATGACAGTTCTGCTCTGGTACTCTCTGATCTGCATGTCCAATCTGTTGTTCTCCTTCTCCAGGATGTGCACCTTCTCCAGGTAGGAGCCCAGACGGTCGTTCAGGTTCTGCATGGTGGCCTTCTCATTGGCCCCGACGTGGAGGTCCAGGCCATCAGACACGTTGAAGCCTCCAGAGGATGCTCCGTAGCTCTGCTGAGATGAGGAGACGCGGGTGCCACGGCCGCCTGCTCCACCGTAAACACTCATGGTCCTCTGGCCGTAGGATCTGCTGCTGAACGACATGCTGGAAGGTGTTGATCTGGATCAGGAAGGTAGGTAGATTACTGGAGTTGATCTGCAAATTAAAGCATCTCCTGGTCTCCTTGGTTATATAGCCGCCACACGCAGCAAAGTGGGAAGGGCTAGGAGGGGTAGTTGAAAGGGAAGAATGCAGCTGACAGGCTACCCTCTTCCTCTTATATGCAATCTCTTCATCAACACCGGTGTGATGACTGGTGGATATGGGCTCATCTGTTTTTTTTTCAGGTCAAACCCATGATTCCACATTTTAACGTTTCTCAATGAAGGGACATTCCTTTGGATAATACAGGGTTCATCTTGAACCTTTGGAAGTTTGAAATTGCAGCCTTCCTTGTTAGGTTGTTTAAAAGCAAGTTTAGGGCCACAGACACATACAATCAAATAATGCGTTCCTATAGAAGAAACTGCTATATGCAGCTACCTTGTAAAATGTTCACTCATAGTAGTGACAGATATGGCACATACCAGTGACAATTTGGCTCCAGTGAAACTTGGGGCCCAAGGTTGAGGGCAAGGCAGTTCTAAGAAAGCCAAAGTTATTTTTGTCACATAAAGGGCCAGATGTTCAAGATTGGGATAATTAACTGTATTAATGAAGGAATTTATGTTTTTATTCTAGAGTTTATAATAGTTACTGCAGTCCAAATTCAAAATACTGGAGAGAGTCGTGTCCCCTCCTCCCCAGACTTGAAGTTCACGGAGGTTGCCAGGTTGAGATTGCAGCATCCACAACAATGTTGCTAGACGCTAGTTTCACAAAGCCTGACATTACTCCACAGCACAGCAGAGTAGCTAATGTTAGATGCTGGCTATGGACTGACAATCACCCTATCTCGGCTTAAAGCTTTAGTGCGTAACTTTTTTATATTAATGTACATCTGTTACATTCAAGCCATTTCCAAATGAGTTGCTAGCTAATTAAGACTACTAGCTAATTAAGACTATGAACTCCTCACAACTCTCTCTGTATTTCTCAGACGATTGTGTCGTCCGGTGACTTTCCCGCGCAGAAGCTCGAGTGAAGATAATTTCCTTTTCTGAAGAGTCCATCATGTTTTTTTAATCCTCCATGTCCTTCTTGCATATTAGCAACTGCTTGGAGGAGGAGTGGGGGCGCATGCACGATCACGGAACGCTGTATCATGTGGATGCACCGACAGTGTTGTTGTCATTACTTAGAATTCCTCATGGGGGAGACAGAAACCATGCACTATAGCTTTAAAATTACTGCAACAACCCCTAAAAACAACGCAAACTCACGGCCCTCTCTACCCGATTTACAGCCGCCCTTTCTTGGCTTAAAATAACTCACCGTTTGTGGCGGCTGAACAGGCTACACGTTGTAAACTGCCATGGCCTGCTTGTCTGGTCCTCCGGTAACGTTAGCGGTTATGGCATGTTAGAATGACAGCTTTAGCCAGGACCAGTCAGGATCACTTTACTGGCTGTGTCTCAGTTGTTTTTGTGATAACCAATACGAGTACTGTATATAATTCAATGTGAGTACACAAATGTTGAAATTACTTTAAATGCCCGGCCCTGGTAGCCATGATAAATTAGCCTAGAGCTTAATGCTTACTTGTTCAGGAGGAAATTAGCCAACTCTGCATCCTTTTGGGCTCCAAGCTGTCTCAATCTTTCAAATACATCTCCAATATTTACCCGGATTTTGTTACGTCTTTGGTCATGCAACTGTTAGAAACATGCCATGGTTATTTTAGGTTGGGTATAATCTCTGTTGATCCCGTTTGCTGCTTCCATGGCTGTACTACACCTGTAGCACGCTGGGTTTGCGTTTTTACAGGTACTGTATATCTGGCAATCCGCCCTGGCTGTCAAAATGGGCAGTTGATACCAACACACAGGCCAAAACACAAACAGACAACAACAGAAATTTCAAAGGAGAAAGTACTGGCATTAGCATTGTTGTCAGAAAAGATAGTATTTCAGCTTATCATGTTTCCTTAATATCTGATGACTAATTTTTGGATTTATTTTTTGGGATTTTATCTTATTACATATTGCACCTTTAAGTTTATAGTCTTTTTTTAAAGTCTTTTCCTGGTTTTAAAGTTTGCATTACAGTACATTGATGTACTTTTGCGAACTTACCAGACTGTTTTTACTTTTATATTATTTGCCTTTAACCACTTAGTCATTATATCCCCATTATTTATGATTATTTATCTAAAATCTAATTGTGAAGATATTTTGTTAAAGGTCCCATGACATGCTGCTTTTTGGATGCTTTTATATAGGCCTTAGTGGTCCCCTAATACTGTATCTGAAGTCTCTTTCCCGAAATTTAGTCTTGGTGCAGAATTACGGCCACTAGAGCCAGTCCCACAATGAGCTTTACTTAGTATGTGCCATTTTTGTGTCTGTAGCTTTAAATGTCTCTCTCTCATGGGTGGGCCAAATTCTCTGGGCGGGCAAAGCAGAGAAAGGGGAGGTAAACTTGTTCCTTAGGAGCAAGATTCCAGATCGACCCATCTGAGCTTTCATTTTCTCAAAGGCAGAGCAGGATACCCAGGACTTGGTTTACACCTATCGCCATTTCTAGCCACTGGCGGACCATAGGCAGGCTGGGGGAACTCATATTAATGTTAAAAAACCCAGCAGACCCAGCAGCATATAAAGTATTTGAAAATAGCTCAACCTTTACCCGCTACAACATGAATGTGATGTACACACAATACACAATGCATTCATAATTATAATTCAGTAATATGATTCTAAAGTGGGCCATTCTGTAAAATAAGTACTTTTACTTTTTACACTTTAAGTATATTTTGAAGTTAATACTTAGGTAACATTTTGAATGAATGACTTTTACTTCTAATTAACAGAGTATGTTTACACTGTGGTATTTCTACCTTATTTAAATGAAAGAAAAAAAAATCTCAATACTTCTTCCACCACTGCAATAATGTGATTGTCTGATTCTGAGATTGCATTACAGAGGGTTGAACACTGTGATTGAATTAGTACAACAGAAATGTAGTTTTCTTTAAATTGTTTCCCTAACTGACAAGACTGACAGATTTCTCGTAAACTTAACTTTGCACTTCTGTCACATGCCTTCGTTAAATCTATTTGTTCAAATGTTGGAAACATTAATTAACGACAATAACACAGCCAACTTCTAAAAGTCTAACTTATTAAAAGGTGTTTTACTGGTTCATAAGTATCATTGCAGCCTACACTTAACAGAAGCATGCCAGTAGAAAATGATAACCTTCCAGTTATCTCTATCATCAACCAAGCCAGGCTGCCTGACTGCTTTCCTCTGCTGTCATTACACGCCTCGTCAGTCAGCAGTCACACCGATAAGCAGGGTGAGGTCTGAAAAGGGGATGACTGATGGTTTGATTGCATCTGAAGAATGTCAGTCTGTTCATTTAAACATCGTACAATGTGGGAAATGAATGTCACACATTTTACTGCCGTATAAAATGACTAATGTGGAATGATGCCTGTTTGAAGTCTTTGACTTTACATTGTAGATTTCTCAAATGTTAGACTGTGTTGTATCTTACCCAGGGAAAAATATCTATAGAAAATTGTTTGTGCCTGTTGCTGTAAAATATATTTTTTAGTAAGGACAGACACTTTTGAAGCCAGCTTGCAACCTCAGCAAACAGTGCTTTGTATCTATTTGTTTAACCTTACTTCAGTCCTCACTATCAAGTACCTGGTGCTCCTTTTAAAGTATCTTCTATGAACTTTTGTGTAACTGTATAAAGTGCCCTTTCCGGATGTGATTTGGTGTGTTTTAATTTAGCTTTTTTAATAGCAGTCTTTGCACATGCAATCCAGAGACACATTTCTGCATTTTTGCACGCATTAATACTGAGTTGCTATCACAAAAAGGCAAATTAGTTAGCAAAGATAAAATATTGAATTATTAACATTTATAGTAGCAAAATCAACTTCTTTTGTGAGCTGAAAATAATCACATTTGACAGATGCTTGTACTGTAACATGATGAAGATACATGGTATTCCATCTAATAGACCTTTTTCCCAGCAGACATTTTGATCTGTCATAGCAGGTGAGAAACAGGTGTAATAAATCAAAGATGGCTCAGTTCCATTTAAGTGTCCCAGTTAGACAGCATGCATCATACAAGGGATTAATGCTATGCCCATAGCATTTCCTGCTATGACATGTCAAACTGTCGGCTATGAAATCACAATTATCTTATACTAATAAGATAATTACTATGCATTGACTCGGAACACAAGTTCTTTCTTTCTTTTATGTTTATATCACCCAAGGCTTAGTCTGGTTTTGTATTATGTACAACTATTGCATACATCTTATCTAAACATTGTGTTTTTACTATAGGATCTAACGATTGTGTTAATTATTTTGACTTATAATAAGTTTTATAGCTTCAGCCTTTTTCCAGTACTACAGTACACATGATTGGCTTGCAAAACAACTTCCTCAATTTCACCCTAGTCCTGTTAAACTTTTTCCTTCGCTCATTGTAGAAAAGGTCTTTTGTTTTCTCTCAACCACTGGAGACAGAAATATTGCCCTGCCTGCCTTCTATGTGCCACACTGACACCCTTTGCATTTTCATTGGCAAGAGGCATTTCACACGTCGTAACACTCCTTTATGTACTCATGCTTGTGCAAACAGTGTTTTTATGTAGCAACATTTTCTGTTGGCTATTCATGAAAATAATTGTATATTGTATTTGGGGCATTTCATTACACAGAGCTGACCTTGTAGTTTGGCAAAGTGGCCAATTCAAACACCAAAATTTAAAGAGTCAGTTGACAAATGCTATAAATGTTCAGGACATAATCACAAAAGGACACTTTAGCAGCACAAAGACATGAGAGTGTTAGACATTGGTCAGTATATCTTTTGGTCATTCGATTTTCCTTTCATAAAACGGGTATTAAAAAAAAAAAGTAGTTGTCTGAGTTTCGTTTTAAAATACAAAATTTAAAATTTAAATACAAGGAGTTTTTTTCCATGTTCATTGTCAAAAGGGGATGAGAGAAATTTAAAACATGCTTTGATTTTAATTTTCTATTTCATATAACAAAAAATTAAATCACTAGAAAACAGATTCATATTCTGAGACCGGATGTTGCATTTCCAAGGCAATAGCACCGGTGTAGCCTACCAGTTTTGCTTTAACGCAGGCTGCAGTTGAGGGAAACTTGTAGCCTAACTTCCTGAGCGACTGATCTTCCGTTTCTTGCACCTCTTTACATAAATATACATAAATATGGCTATGAAATACATCATGAAATACATAAATGAGGCAATAAATATAAACATATTCATTAGTCATTATAGTTTAATAGCCTAAATACATTATTTATTTCAGGGGACTTTTATTTCATATGTACACATTTATTTCCGTCTCTATTTATTTGCACGTTACATTCAAAGGAAGTTTGGTTATCTCACAGATTCAAAAAAAGCAAAGCCCGTCTACAGAAAGCCTTTTCACTCCCTATTTAGCCCCATTGTACCGAATTTGGTTGCAGTTGCACCAGAGTTCCACTGGGGGTGATCGCAGGCGAGTGCAAAATGAATGGGACCCTATGGAGATAGACGGCTAAATTTGTCTCTTTCGCCTGATTGCCGTTGAGAAATCTCACATTTGATTGTAGTTTTTGCAAGTTCAACATGGATTATAGGTCAAAAGTTGAATGAACGAGTACTTATGCCCTTTCGATTTGTTACAGGTTGAGTTGTTGTTGCCCATAACACGCTAGCATTCTGCTAATGAATGCTGATTGGTCAGTGAAGGACTGATTAGGATTGGAGATCCCACTTGACGGCATCCGAAGCAGAGCCAGAATGTCAGAATGAATATTTCGGCGTGGTCTTTAAAATTAGCAAATTTCTTTAGCAAACCTCTTTCTAGCACGTGTATTAACAGGGAGAGCCTAACCTGTCAGCTGTGTTGTCGATGCCTTGAGAGAAAAAAGGAAGCGACTCAGAGCTTGCCGTAAAGCAGTATCTCTGGCCGTACGATGTGTATGACATCATTAACATTTTAAAAGCGACTTTAAAAAAATCTAACACCCAGCAGTGTGTTCTTTGCCTCCCCTTTCGAATGCAACATTCAAATTACTAGACAAAAAATGATATCCTGATAAAAGTGGATTTTGAGGGGTATAGCTCCAAAGATCGAGCAGTATCGAGAGAGTGGAACTTCTTCCCTTATTAGAAATTCTTTGCCTTGGCGCTGTAACAATAACGTTACAGCCGTGAACTGAAAGTCTATTTCCTCATCTGGTTCGACTCTCTTCGGGCGAAGTTGTCTGCGGCGGGTAGAGACAGAGAGTCAGAGGGAGGCAGGGTAATAATGCTGCGTTCCAGGTAACCCGTAACCCGTGTTTTCCCAACCTTCTACCTGTGAAAGTGCCCTGGAACGGTAGTCAAACCCGTAACTTACTACCCGTGAACTCATACCAGATCGTTGTACTCCCAGTTACAGTTTTTGACGTCAACGTTAGGTAGTCGCTAGCTAACGTTAACGTTAGGTAGCCTTACCTGAACCCTGCTAGCCATCTCGTGACTTTGCCTGGAACGCTACAAAGTCGAGTCGTGACTTGAAGTTTTAACTTACGGGCTAAAAATTGTGTCTGGAACGCAGCATAAATAAATATGACATTATGAAATAAAAGTACCCCCCAAGCATTATCATCATTATCATTGAACCATAGTGGATATGATTAGGAGTTTTTAGACTCATAAACAGGAAATATACTTTATGTCAATTTGAAAACAATATTTACTGTAGACCTAAATAAATAATATGCGAAAAATAAACAATTGATCATATAAGTATTCACTTTCTATGCAAGACAAAGGAATAATAACTACAGTGTTACAGTGATAACTATTATATACAGACAGTGAATCTATACGAGGAGCATGGACCCTCTGTGTGATTGCAGCTTTTTACTCAATGTCCTGAGATGCACTGTGGAGAGATCAAAGTGGACACAAAATTATGTTACCAAGAACAAGAACAAGAAGATTGACTGTATGTGTCTCTTTTTAACACTCCAGATTCCTTCAGTCATGTGCACTGCATGTGTGCATACATGTGTGGTTGTGTGCAGTGAGAAGCCACATACTTTATGTCTGTCCTTGTATAATGATAACAATGTGGGCCGTCTTTTTCGTGGGAACATTCAGTTATAGTGAACGTCTTGTAACACATTATTTAATTATTATTGCATTTAATAAGTATAAATAGTATTCTTTAGACACAACAGTGTTGTGGTTTGAATCTCATATTTCTCTTTACCCCGTTTACCGTTTGTATACACTGTGACGATCTGATTGATAAATTTGCTTTCAGGGAAAGAAAGTTTGGTACGCCAGCAGTTTCAACTCTCACATTTCACAATGTTCACAACTCCACTGGGTGTGGCATGTTGATTCACTGGTGACTCACCATAGAATACATAGAATACATAGAATACATGCTCAATCTCCACGGTGAGTGTTTTTTTGCAGTGACTATCACTAGATGGTGCACTTCAGCTGTGCTTCTCACCTCCACTGTTCAGAAATCTGTTGTACAGGAAGGGTGTGGCTGTGTGATAATCTATTGCAGTCAACTGAGGGATGTATCAACCCCCCTTACCTTATTACCTCTTCTACCTGACTTATGAACTTTGTGTGGGTTTCAATATATTTTGCAGTTTCTAACACATGACACATTTCTTTGGCACATACATCCTTTAATGTGCATCAGTATTGGATTTATAAATGTCCAGCAAAAGCAACAGTTTGCATATGAAGTAGACAGAACAAGCTTCCTTCTAATATATCTTCAATAATTCTACTACCAGAATGAGCCAGGATAGGTCTATTGACACAACAGGCTTTTGTTTACTCGAGCCACAGTGGATGAATGAAAGAGTCAATATGCTCAGCTGATAATTTAATACAATAAGCAGGTGAATGTTTAACTATGTTTGCAGAAACTGGTCCCACCATGGGAGTGAGAACCTGTTGCACACACACACACACACACACACACACACACACACATATGCACACACACACACACACACACACACACACACACACACACACACACACACACACACAGATGCGTGTAATCCGACCTGTCAGCATATTTCACTGCAGATGTTCAGTCAATGATTCAGTCCAGGTTCCTTGTCAGAAATGATGCATGCTGAGATGTGATTGCACAGTTCATGGTTGATTGTTAAGCAGGATTTGATCATGCCTGTGGAGGGGTGTGGTACATCGAGAGGAGACTCCAAGGGCTGTTTTGCTTCATTACAGGCTCACATCTGTGATTCATAGTTGTTAACTCTGCACAGAGCTGCTCTTGCTGCACTCTGGGGCGTAGCACAGTATTCTGGACCCTATAGATTCTCCATGGGCACCTCCCCGCATCCACGGCTATTCATTCTAGTATTTACTCAGTCCCCTTCCCCCAGTCAAATGCCCCTATGTGCACCATTACGTCTCTTTGGAAACAGGACATTTCAAAAGACTCAAAGTAGAATTTCTTAAAGCTTTGTTGAATGGTTGGTTCTTAAGCAAAAAAGAACTGATTCATTTTTCACACAGGGCGGGAATTTCTTCTCACTAGAAGTCATATAACTTTGGAACTTATTCACAGAACACATAGAAGGGCAAGCCCTTTATTACTGGCCTAGGGAAATACATAATGTCACAGAGGTCAGTCCTGGTTGCTGTGCCACTTTCTCCAGAGTGTGGTGCATGGGCTGCTCAGTGGTTACTGCACAACTACAGTTTGTTGTTTGTTTTCCCCAAAACAAAAGTCAAGAAAAAGCATTGCTCTCCAGGGGAAATAATACATAATCTGTCCATTTATTTATTTACTTCTATTTTCATTTTTGATTTTATTATTGTACTTTGTACTTAAGCGTGATTTATGCTTCTGCGTTAAATCTACACCGTGGCTGTGTACGTTAGTACGTGGAGACACGGACCCTACACCGGAACCTACGCTGTAGCCCGACGTGCACCTCTCGAAAAATGTAACTACACGTTGCGGTGACGCACGTCGCTCGGACCTGGTTTGGTAGCGTTGTATTTTCCCCTACTCATTTCCTGGTTCTCCTTCTCCAAAACCAACATGAAATCAAGGAGAGGGTTAACTTTTCCTGGTACAGATTTCCCTGCGTGGTCAGAAAGCACAGGGGAGACACTTTGTTTCTCCCACTATGCCTCTATGGTCGGTACTGTCACTCTCTTACTCGCTCTACCACACACTCCCCACACACACATGCCAGCCTTGCTATTCTCTTAAAGAGATCGACACACACACCAACGCACATTTAAAAACTTCAAGCCACTTACGTAGGCTACAGCGAAAGCTCTGCGTGGAGCCTCCGCAGGACCATAAATCACACTTAAGGCACAGCAGCGCGTTGAGCTTAATGCAAACATGTTAACATACTCACAACAACAATACTAACATGCCGTATTCATCATCTCCGTTTAATGTGTTAGCATGGTATGCTAATTAGCACTTAACACAAATAGGGCTGATGGGGATTCCATCAGTTTTGCAGGTTTTTGGTCATTGGACAAATTAAAAATACTACCAAATGATAATAATCCACCAAAATGATGAATGAATGGGGTAGGGATTTGGCTCCTTTCTATGCATATGAGCCACATAGCAAAAACAGTCCAATTCACAAAGATCAGTGCTAATAGCCAAACGCACAGTGAAATGATTAGCGTCTTCAGAGAGTTGATGGTAAAAAAGCACATTTACCTGATGTGTTCTTGGCACAAAGGCAACATTTATATTTCACCACATGGATAATTGCAATCAGCTGCTTAACATTATGGGCATGTTTGCACTATAATATCATTAGCACAATATCTTCTGTAAATCAGACCTTGAGACGAGCAGAGGCGTGCAGAGACATTTGGGTGGCAGGGGCTCAAGGACAAAAAAGGCCTAATAGTTAATAAATAATTATTTATATGAAATTTAAACAAAACACTAAATATATTAACACTACCTTACCAATTTATCTTATTTCCCTTACACAATTGTTTAATGTATTTAATAAATACTCAACAAAATAATCAGTTCACACAGAGACTTTTTAACAGCAAAGGAAACTGCCACAATGTGCATGTTTTCTATGCTACTAGTTTCAAGTATATATTTAGAATAGGTGACAGCACCAAGGAGACGGACATCGTTTCACTAAGAATTTGTTAATTTTGCAAATGGCAATAGATCATTTAAATTCTTTTGGTGTTATTGGAATAAATAACACTTCAAAAAAATATTTTTTAGAAAAGATCTCAACAAAAATCTTCACACTAAACTGAAAAAGGCAGTTTGCAATTTTGTTAATTTTACAGGTAATAACACTGTTATTATTAGATGAGGAGCCTACGATCAAAATAATGAAGTTACTGTTTAATGCATGTTTTGGTCAATTTAGAGATTTTGGTCTATTTTGCTTCAATCTGCTGCATCTGTAGATTTCTTCAAAATTAATCTACATATTTAAACCTATCATTTAAGGAGGAAAGACTCTTAACTCATTAACTGGGGAAGTTCTGGGCTGCTACGTTTTAGTTATTTTGTTTATCCTGTTCACTTGCAGTGCCTTGTCAAATGTATGCAAATACAGTTAAGTACAGTAAATTAGCCAGTAGGGCCATGATGCCTCAGCTAAATCTTAGCTAACTTATTACATAAGCTAGTAGCTCATGCATGTTAGCAAGACACAAGTTAACTATTTGTTTTGTCTTTTGGGTAATTAGCTGTAAACTCGAGGCACTGGCTGCTTAGTCTTTTGGTCATCACCACTCACCTCCACACAAGCCAAGAAAAACTTTCTGAGGTAGGAGCTGGAAGGGATTGCTGTAGGGAGAGAGAGAGAGAGAGAGAGAGAGAGAGAGAGAGAGAAGGCTCAACAAAGTATCATCTCACGAGCTGTTATTTTGATTTTTTAATTAAATAAATACATTTGTTTGACAGGGAAGCTGAGTGCAAACGCAAATATATAGGCTACTGGTATATTCATGAATAAAAAAATAAAAAACATGCATCCAGAATAAAGGGCACTTTCTCTCAAGGAGGAGAAAGGGCAGGTGCTCAAGCCCCTTTTGATATGTGCACGTGCCTGAAGACAAGACAGATAGCGATTGAAATTGATGTGCAATTCATGGTGCTATCAGTTAGTTGCTGCAATACATACTTTGTGAATTATCCCCTGAGTGCTCTAAAACAAAGAACAAAGGTGCACTATAGTGCCAAGTTGACATTACATGATGTGCCAATTTTTCATAAAGGAAGTCACCAGTTTGTGATAGACATGGGAATGCCAGCGAACTCTCATTCCCACTGCACGACGAAACTGACGCGAGGACACTGCAGGAGGTGCAGGAGTCCAAAGCATCCACACCTCAAGACAATAGACGAGATTCAAGCACAAGTAGTGACACACTCTGTCATCCTCGTAGTTGCTATGCTGCAAACAAACAGTGAATTATTTTGATACTGTTTTGAGACTATGGTAACTTTAAGGTGACCTGCTTAAGGTAAAAAACAGAACAGTTCACCTCCCTTCATGTCTCCTTAAGCCTAGACTCTCTTTGTTTTTTCATTAAATAGATCATACCATCCCTCTATTCTTCACAGCCCAAAAGAACAGAACATCATGGATGAAGTATTTAACTGTTATTGCCAGAGGTAACCTCCCTGTTACAGTTCATTGTGTGTCTACTTCACAATCCCACGGCAACTGGGGATTTGACACAGATTTATAATATTTAATCAGTGTTTTCAAAGTTCTTTTTGAACTTTGCTACATGCCCTGATAATTACAGTAGAGTGCACTTTGATTAACATATTACATCATGACATAATACACATCACACAAGATTTATTAACAAGCTGCACCATGAAAGGAAAAGTCAATGGAAAAGGTGTCAGGCAACAGATTGCTCTGTCTCCTTTTTTTAAAGGTTGAAGTGCGTTTATCTTCAGTTTTACCCAACATGTTCCAGTAAGCAGTGTGATTTGAAGGTTGCACTGGGTGGAGTAGTATTTCTGCTGAGTCATACAGTTTATTACTAATGATAACTCCCACAAAGGACAAGTGGAGACACTTCAAAGATTCAGATCAAGTTAGAAGCAAAACTCTCAAAGACGTACAGGATTCAACGGTCTAAATCAGTGATTAGATATTAGATACGGTGTATTTATTTTAAGCTTTTGTGTTACTGGAAGTCCTGCAGGTTTGCTTTGAGTAAATATTCAGGATGACACACTTTGTTCTCAATCATGCTGAGCTAGATACCAAACAGTAACTTAATCTGGGTTTGAAGCTCTCATGAGAAGCTGTAAATACACAGTCATTACATGTCTTACTCATTTAACATGGCAATTACAATATAAAAAATGGTTGCATTGACACCACAAATAAAGTACATGAAAAAGACAAAGTGGTAAGAGTTTCTTGTAAGACTGTACAGTGGATTTCAGTCAACCATGAATCATGAGGTTGGTTTTAGTGAAAACACCCATCTATGGTCTCGAGCCCATGAGGACATGAACTCATCCAATTTGTCTTCGTCCTACTATACACAAAGGTACGTTTCAGCCTCTGTGCCAAAGTTGCCACCGATTAAGCTGCAAAGAAGTCTCAGCACAAAAGGTTCCTTAGAACTGTGATGTATTAATTTACATGGCATGTTGTGGACCACAAACAGTAAACTCACCTGGATGTAAACATTGCACAAGTCTGCCCCCCTCCTGAGCTACTAGCACCTCCCAGGGTTTTGTGTGTTTCCCCCCTCTGATCTCCTGGTGGGAGTTATTTCTTATTCTCAGCAAGGGTCTTAGTCTGGAGGAGTCATTTTTCACACACTGTTTTCATAATGTGGGTACTGACAGGCCCACTAGATTATACTGTACATAACAGTGATTGAGGGATACACAAATAAACTTGACTTGTTTTAACTTCTATCCTATAAGGCAAGAGCAACCATGGACCCACATATTGGACATTTTGGTCTTTTACCCATATCATATTCTTAGACTGTTTCAACTCCCCAAACCACAAGAGGCTTCTATAATGATTTATTTTAATGTTATAAAAGTTATTTCCCTTAAAAAGGCATTTAGTGGAGAAAACTATGTACAGAAGTCTAAAAGAGTCTAGAATAAAACAGAAAGGAATGAGAAGAAAGAATAAGATGTTGCAGTACACTTTGAATTATGTAGTTGTGTTGTCTTAAGGGAATAGTTTGACATTTTGGGAAATATGCCGAAAGATAGATGAGAAAATTGAAGTTTAGGCTAAAACGGGTTTTTGGTTTAGACTTTATATCTTATTCCAGAAGGAATCCTATAATTTTGTCTAGGGATGCACCGAATCCAGGATTTGGGTTCGGATTCGGCCGAATATTGAGTTTTTTGACGGGGTTCGGTTTCTGCCGAACCTTAGAATTTTTTTCCACTGAACCCTACGCTTGCACTATGTGCGCTACGCTGGTCGATGTAATGACGCCGGCGTTGATTACGGGAAGGTGTTTACGTAGGTGGACCGTTCAATGCAGTAGGCTGTGAGAAAGTGAAAATGGAACTGGAGCAGA
>NC_135856.1:10817799-10842799 GCF_031162955.1 Sander vitreus | reverse complement strand
CAAGACACAATCAACATGCTTGAAAACGAACTAGGCAACGTGCGCTCGAGCATCGAACAGCAGGGCCAGGACTACAAGATGCTGCTGGACATCAAGACCAGGCTGGAGCAGGAGATCGCAACCTACAGGAGCCTGCTGGAAACAGAGGAGTCCAGGTAGATGCAATGATACAAGAGCATGGACTTATGAGACCATTTAGACCAGAAATGCAACCAATTCATGTAAAAAAGAATGCACATGCCCACTTCACTCACGGTTTGCCTCTACTTTTCTCTTCTTTCTCTCTCTCTCATTCTAGACCTATTGCTACAGGTAAGCAATGTCTCTTTTAACAAGTAATTACATAACAACAGTACAGTCAGTGTTATACAAGCTTGAAGCACTGCCATCATGAGTTTTTTCCTTCTTTTTTACAGGGGGCTCAAAGACCACAGTCACAACCACCACTGTGCGCAGTTCCAGCTAGGAGGTGCAACTGGCAGGACAAGCTGTACTCAGACGCACACATTCACACACATACACACACACACACACACACACACACACACAAACACACGCATACTCCAACTAATAAAAGCTGTTACACAAGATGAGTGAAACTGTACTGGAGAAAACTCAGATATGTTGAAAGTAAAGCCTGTGTTAACGTTTACAACGTTTCTTTTAATTTGCTTTAGAAGAAATCATTGTGTGTGTATGTGTGTGGTCTGTCTGAAAAATAAATCTGCTGGTAAATACAACTTATGTTGTTTTGTGACTTTACTGGTCTTTCAGAATAACCGACAGTCTACAGGTTTTTTAATAACACTGCTCTGTTTATGCAGTCGCCATGGCAACTGCATTACGTTCTGGGAGGTGGGATATGGAGTTACGGAAATCTGTGTTACGTAACAGGGATGTTGTCAGGAAAGGGTGAACAATGGTTAAAAACCCCAGTGTGGAAAGCATTAGGATTTAGAGAAAAAAAGACCGCTCAGAAAGAGCCATGTTGAACTTGATGATCTGAGAACTCAAACAAAGCAATACAAATTGAAGAAAAGTGCAAGTTATGGGACCAAATAAAGTGAATGACCCTGGGCTTTGCCCGGAGAGGTTTTTTTTAAACAAGACACACCCAAATGGTTGACTAATCTTTGCCCTGGAGGCTTTCAACACAGTGTTACATGAAGTCTGTCTAAATTCTGTCACCTAGTAACAAGAACACACACAGCTCAGGACAGAAATGTTGAGTGGGAATGCAAACACTGACTAACAGAACAAAGAGCGTCATTATGGAAACAGGTGTTATCAGTATTGCACTTTGGCCTCTCTTATGAATGATGGGTGATTGCAAATGACTAATGATGAGCTGTTATGATAAAGTATCAAGAAGGGTGCAGCACCTCGGGTGATGGTGATTTAACATATGTTTTGTGTGAAAGAGAGGCAGGAAATTGTTATGTTGGTGTGGTGTGTGATTGTGTGTGGAAGAGAGAGGCAGAGAGGGGGTGAAAGTAGCATTTGAGCCTTTGCTCTCCGTACAGGTCAGCAGTTACAGCCTCGGGAATTACAGTGATCCTGTGAAGAGGTCAACATTCTCAAATGGTGGTGTAATGTTGGTTTTGGAGAGGAGAGGGATTATAGAGAGGATCAAATTGCAAAATCCAACCTCCTCTGACGAGCTTCACTCACCCTTATTTGGACCCATTTTGTTGCACATCAGTGTCTCCTCCACACTGTTATAATGATTGTTGATAACGAAGCCTTTCCAGTTATGCTTGTAATTTCACATGAAAATCCAAAGCAGAGGTCATAAAAAAAGCTTCTCCCCAGATCAGTGTTTAACGCAGTGGGCTTGTCGAGAGCAATTGCCAAGCAATAAACCTCATGAGTTCTTCGATGGTGTCACGTCATAAAATTTTCGATGTATTTAGATTTTTTTTTTTGTGGTCTTTTTAAGTCTTTTCCTATGTTTAAAATGTGCCATGATGGTATTTTAGTCAGTTCTCTCTGTTGGAGATACAGTACAAATACTAAAGTTCTCCTAATATGCATATCAATGTTCATTATAAAAAACAAATCCTTTTAAGCCATTATTTGGATACTGATTATACTACATGCATCAGAAAATGTAGACCAGAGCATCAGATGTTGCTTATCATAATGAACAGGTTAAAAGAACAGTTTAGCATTTATGAAGGACTCTTGGTTGATTCAGATGATTTGGGTTCAAAAATTAACTGCATGGCAGTTAAATATTTTGGGAAATATACGCTTATTGCAGAGAGTTAGATGATACATTTGATACCACTCTCATGTCGGTCCCCTAAATATGAAGCTAGAGCCAGGAGGCGTTAGCCTAGCTTAGCATTAAGACCGGAAACGGGGGGGGAAAGTGCTAGCTTGGATCTGTCCAAAGGTGAAAAGAATCCACATGGTATCTCATGCGTAAAATAACAATTTGTGGGCGAGAAATAGTCCTGCACATAACCCCCTGTGAACTGACAATGACATACAGAGCTACAACCTTTTAATAATCTCAGTCTATTTGGGTGTTGTGACAAATTTAAGGAACTGGTGGATTTTAAAAGCACCAATACGGCATTGTCACCATTATCCTTTTATGGAAATTATTTGTTTTGACATCAGTTTCATGAATGATTGCTACACCACCACCTTGCCCACAAAACTGGAAGTCGGAGCACTTGAAGGATTTGCTTCAATGTGTTGTAGAGCCTCTGGGCGTAAGCTGTCATAAAGAAATAAACTGTAAGGAAATTTAGGTTAATTGTGGATTTGACTGATAAGGAGATCGGACAAGAAAACAAGATGCCGACACTTTGTAGTGGTTAGGTTATTATTTAGAACATGAATGGGCAGACTGTCTGCACGTGGCCGCACAAAGGATAGGGTAGGAAGCGGCGCAAAGTTGCCAACAGTAATTTCTGTATTTTCATAGCTGTCTGCCATCCAAGGCTAGCCTGAGGCTAACAGAGAGTGAGATCAGAGAGGAAAAGAAGATGTTACTCCCTTGATGTCATGAAATACTTGACATTTAGAGAGTTCAGTTCAGTTTAATTGATGACAAGTTCAAAATAATTTGGATTCTTTCAGTTATCTGCTTTCTATTGAAACTGTTGAAGCAAAAGGGTGCTTTCCCACAATGTGTGTAACGTTTCCCTGTCCTGCAACTAAATCCCTAGTCTGAAAGCTGTAAGTCACACAGTATGATTTAAAACAATTTGTTTAGTGCAGTAAGCTTGCAGAATGATTAAAATAATAGTTTGACATTTTGGGAAGTACTCTGTTTTGCTTTCTTGAGAAGACACTTGACACTTTCATGTCTAAGAGTGGTATCAATCTTCTCATCGAACAATCATATTTCAAAAAATGTTTCTAACTATTTCTTTACAGTAATAAAGTATTGATTGGTTTAATTAAAGAATGTCAAACGTCTAATCAGAAAAATCACTTGAATGTGGGCCTGCTATATTTCAATGTGAACTTTTACCAAATTGCATTGGGTTTTTTATACCAGTGAAGTGTTTAGTTAAGTATTAGTCATGTCTGCAACGGTTAAACCGGAGGCTGACATCCATATCAGCAGGAATGTTGATGTCTCAGGGTCAAAAAGTCCATTAAGGGGCTGCGGAGAGAAGGAACATTCTTCACTCGCCTGGCGGACTCTATTCTGGAGCAGTGTTAGGTTTGACACACAAGCTGAGAGGAATGCCGAACCTCTTTGCTAAGGGTCTAACACTCTGTATGGCATCAGACCTTACTGTGAAAGTTTTCAAACTGCGCCCGAGCTGCGGCGAGGCGTAGGAACAGTTGAGAGGGAGAGTGGAATAAGGCCAAATACACTTCAGGAGCTTTCAGGCCTGGCCAAGCATGAGATAGATGTGATTTTTCATCCATTTGCATGGCTGTGAGTTTGGTCCTCCTGTCAGTCCATTCCCACCATTAAAACACAGATACTGACTTTGAGTATTGTCTTCTGTTTTTGATTTAAAAAAAGCATTTAGCTCTGATTCAAAGGAACTGGATGGCTGAAAGGTGGAAGTTTAACAGGTAGGGCTGGTTTAAGGAACCACACCTTACATACAATTGCAAGATCCTGAAGACCAGGACGGAACTACTTGGGCATGGCTTACAGTACTTACAGTGCCTACAGCAGCTTTAGTAGCATTCTATAGACAATGCATGCTATCATGAAAGAGTGAGTTTATACAAAAAAGTTTGATCCTCTTGCATTTTTCAGTAATGACTGTAAAATTGACCACATTTACTCTTAAAGCTCCCCATGGGCTGGGTGCATGCGTATGTACTGGATCATATCCCAGCATGCACTGGGTGGAGAAACCCAAACCTACATACAGTGTGTTTAAGAAATACATTCTGTTGAAATCTCTATTAGGATACACAAAACTCAGAGAGTAAATGCCCAGTGAAAGAACTACTGATCAAAACCGCTCAAAGGCAGAGTGAGGCACATTTTCCCTACAAAACTGCTACTGACTGTAAACACCTACTGTAGTGCATGACTCTGATTTTCCAAATTCTGTAAGTTTGTGTGAGTGTGCCTTGAAGGCTCACAATAAACTTCAACAGAAGTGCATTCATCGCACCAGCCATAAAAAAGCCAGTAGTAATAATAAACTTGATGCTTTGCATGTAGCACTTTATAACCAGATTGGAATGTGGAAAAGTTCAGCAATAAGTGAAATGTAGCCTATAAGTGAATAACTATTATCAGGGCAACTACAAATTACATACAAATAAATAAGACAGAAATTAAAAATATAGTATGTGCATATTGGCAATCAACAATAAGCAGACAGCATATTTAAATTTAGGTCATTTTGGCCACAGACTGAACTGGGCAATTCCCTTTTCTTTTAAAATGTAATGCACTACTGCCACCATGTGCTGGCTTTCTGTACATTAAAGAATGAGTGAGAGAGAGAGAGAGAGAGAGAGAGAGAGAGAGAGAGAGAGAGAGAGAGAGAGAGAGAGAGAGAGACTCATTTGCAAACCAATAGAAAAAGACAATTGCTGCACCTTGTTATAGCAAAAACCACACAGCCATTTATCATGTCTGAAATCAGCACTTTTCACTTGAGGATCGCTATATTTTAAAAATATATATTATTTGTAGTTGATAATCTTTTGTTTATAGCACAAAAGCTGACTCAACTATGGAGCTTTGTGATAATATTAGCACACAGACTGAATTGTGAGGTCTTGTTTCCATATGTTTTGCATGATGTGGATGTTTATATATGGTGATCTACTGCTTCGCCTTGCCAAAACATCAAACTTGTTTGATGGGCTAATTGTTTTGGCATTGCTAGCAGGGGCAACGATGATAGATTACAACTCAACTCAACTCAGACAAGAGTGACACAGCAGAAAAACTTCTCAGGTTTACGAGTACTGCCTACAGCTACTATCTTTGATGGTTTGTGGTGTCCGGTTGTAGTTTGGTCACACTAAACCTTTTAAAGAGCAAGTTCTGCAAAACCATTCTGTGTGAACATGTTCATGCTGTGAAGCATTTCCATGCAACAATACCGCCACCTAGAGGGCAGGAGAACTAATGGACTATCTCGGGATCAAAACTACATAAACGTGAACAGTGAGTCGAGTAGTATTTCCATCTCGATCTTCAAAACATTAAAACGGAAGTATTTTGTTCTGGAGTTTTGAATGAAGCTCTCCTTGTGGCTCGCAATAGCCCAATGTCAAATTTAAACAGTTCCTTTCATGTTGTTTTTTTTACTTCTTTGTGCATTTGTTCTCACAATTATATTTTGTTATCTATAGACCTTATTCATAAACAATACCTTCTGCAAGTTTAAAAAATATTTAGGGAAAGCAGTTTTTTTCCCCCACTACTTTCCAAAAGCGGATGTTTTGATCTGAAGAGGAATAGCTCCTACCCATTGTTCCGGTTTAACAATGGATCTGTTATTTAGATTTCCAACATACAAAATGCAGTGTAAATCACTGTTAGTTTCAGTGCCTCAGTAGAAACCTAGATCAGATTTTAGGTGAGTAGGAGATACATGTGATTGTGTCCCTGCAGGTATATTTTCTTCCATCCCAGGATTCACACTGAATGAAGCCGACGATGGTTTGAACTACCTTCTCCACCAAAACACTGACTGCACAAACACTTTGTCTAAATTACAGACAAGGTTAAGCATTATACATTACACTTATAATTAAATTAAAATAAACATGGTATTCATTTCCTCCGTTCAGTTTGTTGTGGTTGACACAAACATGCAAATAACTTTACATTATAACATAAAAATTGCTAACATGTTTAAGATGTAGGTTAACGCCCTCTAATGACGTTTGATCAGTCTAACACCAAACCTAAAATTTCCCCTATTTTGAGCCTTTAAAACTGTAACACATGAATCACAGAAGACGCATCAAAGGAAGTCATTTATTATCACTTTAATTTTATAGGGGAACCACAAGTACTTTAAAAGAAGGTTATACAGCGCTGTACATTTGGGAGCAGTACTGACAGACTGGAAAGTCATATCTTCTCCCGTTAAATACTATTCATTTAAATGTTCTATATTCTTATAATGATACAGTGATACAATAAAAGCTTGTGTAACTGGTCCTGCAGCTTTTCTGATATGTCGATATCATTTTTGTTGGGACTGTTATTTCCTTGTATTTTTTCCAAAAAAGGAAAATAAAAGTTATGATCAAAAACCATACGACAGGCAGAAACTGCCAGGCTGTAATCCTGTATGACTCCCAATTCACTCACACAATAGAGAGAAAGAGAGACAGAGAAAGGGAGAAGGAAAAAGGATATACAATTTCATGTTCTGAAGGCTGGTCCGCGACAGAATTGGGCATCAGTTCATAGTGAAATGCAGAGAAGCACAAGATATATTTTGCACTTTCTTGCAACCTCGACTCTTACTCTGCCCGACCATCAACCCTCTCAAAGGCTCACTTCCACAGCTGTGTGCTCAGAGTCTGGCCAGATCCAGTGGCGGCCCATCCACCCACAGCTGACGGAGGCTGACCGAAGGCCATCTGGCCACCTGCACCGTTCAAAGTCAACCCTGACATCTGCTGATTCACCTGAGGATGTAAGAGAGATCTGTATTAAAACTTAAGCAAAACATCAGGGTTTGAAACTTGTAATATTTAACTTCTGTCTGTTCAAGACATGGTTAAAACTATGCTTCTACAAAATTGCAGTCAAAGGTGAGGTTGAACCAAAGCTCCTCCTGCACTCCCTCCTCACTACACTTGGAAACCATTCATGCTTTCATAACCTCCCGTTTGGACTACTGCAATGGAGTCCTGTCTGGGGTCCCCAGCAAAACCCTAGACAAGCTCCAGTATGTCCAAAACTCTGCCACCAGGGTCCTCACCCACACCCAGACCTGGCAGAACATCCCCCCCCCCCAACCCTCATCCACCTTCACTGGCTCCCAATTAAGTCCCGCATCACCTATAAAATCCTCCTTCTCACCTACAAATCCCTCCATGACCTGGCCCAACAGTACCTCTCCGACCTCCTCCATCCATACACCCCACCCCGAAACCTGCGGTCCTCAGACGCTGGCCTGCTCTCCATTCCCCACACCAGACTCTGTACGTTCGGCGTAAGAGCCTTTAGTGTTGCAGCCCCATCCCTCTGGAACACCCTCGCCGCAGATATCCGAAATGCTACATCCCTGGACATTTAAAAACTCCTGAAACACCACCTGTTTACCACAGCCTACAACCTCCTTTAGCTTAGCCACAGTAATTCTGTAAAGTGTCCTTGGTTTTCTTGAAAGACGCTATATAAATAAAAGTTATTATTATTAAACTTCAATCTTTACTAGCTTGCTTTGGTGTCTCCTTTTGCGGTCCTCTGGAAGTCAGGAATCGATTATTGCCGCTCTACAGAGTATCTACACCCTTGCTGCGTCCAAATTCCACACTACACACAAATTGATGCATTATTTACTATGCAATGATCCTTATAGTATACTGCTTTTGTAGTTAGTATACACAAAATCATCATACTTAACGGTTTTATACTAACAGGAAATGATACAACACTTTAGTCAAACTGCCACTTTAAAAGGCCACTGTAAATTGAACTTCACAGAATCCCCCCCCCCCAAAAAAAAAAAAGTTCTCTTTAGTTTACTATGGTGTTCCTGGTGCTGCTTTGTCACCACACTTTTTTCTTTTGTCCATTTCGTTGTGGGATATACCGTTATCCCACAACGAAATGCACAAAAGAAAAAAGTGTGGAATTTTTTCTGCCATTTGGTGACTGTTGCATGCTCTGTCCACACCCAGTAACACACTTCACAATGCACCGTTGTTCATTGCATCATCATAGCTGGGTGTTGTCACACAGTCAAACTTCACACACCTGACAGACACACATGAACACAACCCTACAAAACAAGATTTAGTGTGGAATTGTTTTTTTTTCTAAATAACCTCTTCCAATGCTGCAATAGTTAACATACGGTAGCTTGATGACTCTCCATACCTGACCCATGTTCCACTGAGCCTGCTGTCCAGGCTGGATGGCGTACATGCCCTGAGCAGGCACCATGCCCGCAGGCAATGCACCACCCTGTGGTCCCATCATCCTCGGTGCCATGCCCATCACACCAGTGGCTGGCGCATTCCCCATGAAGCCATTAGGCATTGTCATGCCAACCATCATGCCCTGACTGGGCCCCATCATGGCTGCCCCGCTCTGAGCCATCATGGCACCCATGACGGTTGTAGGCGGCATGGCTGCGCCCATGCCAGGGAAGGCCTGATAGCCACCAGTGGCCTGGACAGGAAATGGCATCTGGGAGGGGCCCATGAACATGCCAGCTGAGGGGGGAAAAGACATGCAAAACAGAGGGAAGAATGTTATGCATACAAATATGTCTTTTATTTTATTATGAGACTAGCACTAAACTTCAATACATGACATTATCTCCCACTTTGGCCTTAACTGGGCCAGACCGCTCTCTATACACCACATTCACATTACATGTCAAATATTTGCATATGTGAATCAGGATATGAAGTTACAAACACCCTGGGAGACTGTGTTGGGACAAACAAGGAAGTATCTACTTGCACCTGGTGGATTCAGTTCACCACATCCACAGATCCTAGCATTACCTTGAAGAGGAAAATGTTACTCAAGCCTCTAGTTGTGGGCTACAACTTGAGGCCCGTTTTTTTCGTTGCTGATATCTGTTTACATTTTGGCAAACTAGCACCATTAAAAGTATGCCGTATTAGTTATAAGCAGTTCTTGTTTGCAGTGTACCCATATCTGTACAAACCGCTATCACTGAATTACTTTGATACTGAAGAAAGCTTAAAAATGTGATTAGGCAAGATCGGTAGTTATAAAGAGAAGCATCTTTTTGTCTAAGATTTTTAGGGCGGGTTAATAAACGTTTATACACAACGGAGATAGGTTTGGCTATCAAACCACCTCTGTCAAGTACCAAAAGCTGGAATCACATGCTTGGCCAGATTTGCAATTTTTCTTTGACCAGACAGCTCTTAATTTAAATCAATCTTTTAATTGCAGCCAATTTTAGGCAAAGTTCTTGTTTGGCTGCTTAAGTTTAGATAATATTTAACATTTGAGAACTTTGACTTCTTTTGTTGAATAAAAAGGGTTAGTAAAACACGTTACAATTCCCCAAGTTATCGAAACAAGTAATTTAAATTAACTTTGAAAATAAGAAATGTATTATATCTCATAAATAAGACATTACAATGTAAAAAAATGCCTTAGGTGGTATTTGCCATTATTACCAGCAGGGGCCTGTTGGGACATGCTGTTGGTTCCATACAGGGAGAGGATGGAGTCCTTGGACAGGGGCTTCTTGGCAACGTCTTCAGTTTTTGTGCTGCTACTGCTGTCACTGAACAAGTCCAGGTCTCCCTGCCCTGACCCCGAGCTGGCTCCTCCCACCGGGGCTCCTACTACTGGAGCTTGTGTCGGAGTGCTGGCCGCATTACTGGAGCTCACCTGACAGGAGCAAAAGTTTTTAGTCCTTGTATAGTTCTTGTACACCTGCTGGCTCCTGGTGCACTCCCTATGTGCTGTCCTGATACAGGTTTCAAATTAACCAACAAATGATCACCAACAAAGGCTCCCTAGTTAAATTAAATGACATTTAATTAAAGTTTATGACCTGGTTGTCATACTGGCGAACAGCCATCAGCTGTTGTTTGCCAAATTTGACAGGATGGTTTCCGTGTTTATCCATTTGAGTGATAATTGCCTGCCCTGCATAACAATGGCTCGTACAGTATTTCAGTTGTGGCCTGTTTGTAGACTGCTAGTAGCTGGTACAGCCATTGGGATTAGTAGTAATTAAACTCCCTAGACCTAACAACAAGTCATTGTACCATTACACCTGTGCCGTCACACAGCAAGAACAAAGTGATATCACAAGTATATACTCTGAATAACACAAAACTTGCTTAATGGCTTCAATCTCTGGGTTTATATTGGTCGGACAAACCAAACTCCCAGAAAACATCACCATGGGATTTTAAACCTTGATGATGGGCATTTATCACCATTTTTATTGAATGATTAAACAAAAAATAACAACTAATGAATGAACCACTAATGTATTATATTAGTGGTTAATACATACACATACATATATATATATATATATATATACACACATATATATATATATATATATATATATATATATATATTCATTGGTTGCAGCCCTATTTAAATGTTTAGCCAAATGATTGCCTCATTAGCTGTGTTCATTTTCTGTCTGGCCCTCTTTTACGGTAGTATACGAGTATTGGTGTTGCTGTCTTGTGGGCTATTGATGCTGGTAGTCATGATTTGACTTTTTTATTGTCTACTGCACACTTAATTTCAGTTTTGCATCTAGACAACCAGTACTGTTAAGCTCTCCTGATCAATATTCAGAAAATAGCACTAAATCTAGACTGGGGAATTGTTGCTGGATTTTACCTGAGAAAACTGAGCTGCGGATGAGGACACGGGGAGAGGGTTGGATACCATAGGGCCGAATATATCCAGGTCATTGTCGTTCTGGCTTGTGCTCGTGCTACCATTATTAGTTGATGCAGCTGCCGGTACGTCTGTGACAGAGAGGTAAAAAAATTTTTTAGAGTTGGAATATAAGCTTAAGAGGACAACACTGTGAGACTATTTTAACACAAAACAGCATAACTCACTGATGGCTTACCAATGAGATTCAGCCTGAATTCACTAACAACTTATAAAAGATCATAAATAACACCCAAATACAATATGTAATTGCTGTGAAAAGTGGTGTGGAACAAACAGAGCTGATGTTTGCTAATGTGAGAATATGTGTTGTCTTAGTATTTATTTAACTGCAATGCCCTCCCACAGCTGCGGAACTGCCCGCACAGTAAGCATAATGGTTAGTACAATTAAAAATTTATCAGCTTACCCTCATTAGCTCACTGGTCACAAAACTAAAACAGTAAACATGCCATCCAAATAATGCAATAGCCCTCCAAGTCAATCAGTAGAATAAACATGTCATCTTACTTCAAACTGTAAATGAAATTGCTCTAATGAAGTGATAACACACATTATTCCTAGGTATCAATCCACGTTCAGTCACTACTGTCAGAGCTATCTTATTGACAAGATAGATGGGCAAGTATACAAATGAATAGATAATGAATCACCTGTAGTTCTATTCCAACACATGAGAAACAACACATTTTAAATTGAAGCACAACTGCCTGTACATCAAGACAGAAATATCCATTCAACTTCCCTTTGTAAGACCTGCTGCCATTGATCCAGCACTGGACCCATTAGGAAACCTTTTCCATATGGTTGGCATACTTGTGTCGTGAGCAACTGATCAGGTGTTGTCTCCTTTCATGTGTCAAACTGGCCTGTCCTATCTAACCAATTCAGTGAATATTGTTCTACTGTTTACCCCTTGTAATACTTAAAAGAAAAAAGATCCAAATCTAGATGTAAAAAACAAGAAGTGGAAAACCTCGGTGACTGAGTCAGCAGCTTTAGTGCTTCCTCTGACTAACTCACAAAAAAGCCTTGCAGTGGTTTACTGGTTCACAGTCTTTAATGTAGAGCAGCAGGAGAATGTTAGTTTGCATTAACAGCAACTTACAAAGAACGACAAACTCCATCACAGTTCTGATACAGAGAGCATAGCAGATCAGAGATTGGTCTGTCTGCTGCCCACCGTTTCATTATTACACATCGAGCCAACAAGTTTACAGCGACGACACAAAATGGACAGTGATGGTTTGGCCCTGCGCCTTGAAGGACCACAGTGTCTCGGTTCAGGGCAGTTATCCCCTGCTGTGGGGACGTAAAGTATACAATCACAGCCATGACATGCTGCAGCATCAGCATGCTACACCAAGCAAGAGTTATAGGCAACTCATCATATGCAGTAAACTTAAATTCATACTAAATATCAGTAATCTAAAACTACACAGCACCGTAAACCCATAAAACCTCCAAACTCCCGGCTCAATGAGTTTATAGTCATCCAATCATTTATTAGATCTGTAGAACTGGCAATAATAGGAAAACAATTACAAGCTGAAACCATATTGAGCCGGCTTCTAGAAATATCTTAGCCAGCACATTCATATGGATCATTTCAGAAGATTTTTGAATTTTCCAGTAACACAACAAGTGCAGTGATACTCACCAAGGCCTAGTAGGTTCACAGAGCGTTCTGAAGTCTTAGCGGGGCTGATTTTGGGAACTGGCCTGGACTCTTCACTCTTTATTTAAAAAAAAAATAATATATATAAATGAAGTAGTTAAAATACATAAAGTAAGTAGGGCAAACTCCATATGGGACAATAGCAATGCTGACGAGCATGTTTAAACAGCTCTACTCACAAAGGAATGTGTGTGAGATACTTACCTTGGTGTAGGATGTCACCTTGCTCCCTCTGTCTGGCTCCCTCTCTTTCTTACCATCTTTTGGCTGGAAGAAAAAAATAAACTTAAGATGAACAACAGAAAAACTGTTGCCAGTTTAAACCACTTGAAAGTCTGTGAAAGTGTGCACACTACTTTTAAAAGTATGTAGCGTTACATTATAAGAAAACTGATACATACACTGCTCCCATTGGTCACATTCTTGCTGTAGTATTTCTTCTTCTCATATTTATCCCTGATGAAGAATTCCACAGCTCTTAGGTCAGAGTTAAGAAAACAAGAGGTCAAAACCCAGTATATGGCTGAACAGTGTATGGTCAATGTGCTTAATACTGGCCAAATTGATAACGGGATAGTCAGTGGTGGTGTCTGTAATGTGAATATAGATATTATATTTTCATCTGTAGTGGTCCCAGTAATATGTGTTTGTTGTGTACTGAAGTAGTATATCACATCACATAGACAAGATATGTTTGAGACAAATAATTGTAATCATGTTATATTCAACAAGTTATTGTTCTGGATTACTCATCTAAAGTGTTACTGTGTAATTACTATTACTTTGTTTAAACAGACCAGATCTGGGTTTCACCCTATGACAAATAACGAACCACAGCCTCAAATGTTGGTCTTGAGGAGCTGCAGCATTTATTCATGACTAAACGGAAACCTTCACTGTCCATTTACTGCCATCTCTGCTCTCTTTGGTGCGTCGATGTTAATATCGCCGCCGGAAACTGAACGTGAAATGCCGCCCGATTTCTTTCGGTGCTCATTTAAAGCGATTGTGATGTTCATGCAGCACACGCTGCGCCGCGGAGCTCTGCGGGCCACGAGCGAATTTGGCTAAAACCCTCTGGTAATCTATTATACATGATATAGAAAACATATTAGAAATGATATCAAATAAAAATGATCAGATTCTGATAAATTGTTTTGATTTCCCTGCTGTTTATACACGCACGCAAGCACCTTTGCCCTAGCTGCTAAGTTAATTGATGAGCGATAGCGGAGGTAAAGGCCAGTGTCACGCTAATACATTTTGAAAGGGCAATGGCCAATGGGGAAACACCAACAGTGACTTTATCACACTCACTCCAGCCAATAGCGGAACTTCATCACTCAGTGAAAGAGCGACAGAGTTTCTAGGTCCTAGGGCTGGCCCAGCCAAAAACAGGCAGCAAAAATGAATAGCTTCAGTATATAAAGTACAACACGTTTAAGTTCTTTTAGGTGTCTGCTGATAGTGAAGGATACTGGTCTGTTTGAGGTCTTCTGAAGCCTTCTGGAAGGTTGGCCTCATAAAGCCGCCTGGCATTGGTGTTACCCATATCCTGTATACTCTGGAAAAAAGAAAGGACAGAGAGGTAAATACAAAACAGAAGCTGTTTATATATGCATGCTGAAATATTTCAAGGGGCACTCGATTGAATTTTACACGTGACAATTAGTTTGCTCATCATGCACTCAGCCTGTGAAAACAGTGGTATAATGTCTTCTTCTTTCTCATGTATGAGAAAATAACCCTGGTGATGACATCAGGGTTATCTTGGCTTGGGTTTAAAGAGGATTTAAATCTTTAATAGAAAGCCAAAAGGAACTTTGTATTAAAAAGAGCCAAGTCACATATATTGGAGTGTTTTCCAGTTGCAATTATGACGTGGTTGTTTAAGTTAACAATAACATTAATTAATTTTCAAGTTGGAAACTGGTAATTATGGTAACTTCCAAATGACATAAATGTAGCATATGACAGACCCTATCAATTAGCATTATGGGAAGTGAAGGATCCTGTATGTTTCAAGCTTTACCCACACTGGGAGTCTGGGGACTTAAACGTTTGGATCTCTGTGACCTCCGCTGCACAGAATATAACCATATAATATATACCATATTATTGAGTGCACCCCTTTATAATTGGGGGAAAAAATGCAATAATGTCACGAATCTGAGGCATTAAAACGGAAAGGCTGGCTTACAATAGAGGGCAGACATGCCCAGGTAAAAGGATGCTGAAATCAATCACCTCATGTCCCATACAACAAATATATTATTTGCAATAGTGTCTCACCAACATACTGATATAGTGTCCAGGTGATAAAAGCCATCTGTAATTTAACCAAAGTACACAAAGAACAAAGCAGTACCTGGATTTGTTCTGAGGTCCATTGGTCCAGGTTGACTGATTTGACCCTGGATATGTGTACTCCAAGGTTCCTGTGAATGCCAGCACACCGGATGCAGATAAATACTCCCAGATTCCAGGATGCCCATCTTGGACCTGACAAAGCAAAAAAAAAAAAAAAAAACAAGGTTGGGATTTGAATATGAACATGCACGATCTTGTAGTACTTTAAGTGCCAAAACAAGCCCTGCCTGCATTCTTTACCAGTGACCTAACATGAACATAAGAGTCAAGTTCCGTCTGAAGAACCTGCCACAATTTAAGTTAAACGCTTGCAAAACCTCACAGAGGGGCTGAAGGCGGCGTTAAGGGAGATGTACTATGGGAGCTGAAGCTTGCTAGTTAGCCACTTAGTTTAGCTTCAGGGGAAGCTATGTCAGCTGACTAGCCTGAGAAGGGTGTTACACACTAGCGAGTTAGCTTAGCTAAGCTAACCAAAGCATATGCTACATTATTAATTAGCGTTAGCAGCGCATTCGGAGTAAAAATGGTAACTACATTTCTCGATAGTGTAAATGTCGCACCTTTTGCCTCGCAGTCGGCGCAGTACTTGTTGTCTTCCTCTCTCAGCATTTTGGACAGGATGGCCTGGTGCTGCTCATTGAGTTTCTGAGCCTTCTCTCTCTCCGAGCGGGTCGCCATACTCACGGCTTTAGTCGGACTTCCTTAATAAAAAATAATTCTATTTTAATCAGTCGTGAATCAAAATTAGTTTCTGATAAAAGACCATAATCAGAGAGATGAAAACCTCCGAGTGGTATATGAAAACACCCGGAACCGGAATCCACTCTCCGCCCACACGAATTCTAAAGCTGACGCGGCGGATGCATCGGATTGGACGACCGTTCTGACGTCATCTGACGCACAAAGAATTATAAAGAATTTTTAAGTTTCACCTTTTCAAAAAATAAAAAAATAAAAATAAGTTTCACCTTTAAAAAAAAAGAAGCATTATCTCTATTAAATGTTACCAACTACCATTACTATTTTTGACTGTAAAGATGCCTACTGGTTGTCACCTGGCCCTACACTACATCCTCCAGCACCTGAACTCCGCAGGAACCTACGCCAGGATCATGTTTGTGGACTTCAGCTCTGCCCTATGGCTCTGCCTTTAACACCATCATCCCGGCTCTGCTTCAGGAGAAACTCTCCCAGCTTGGTGTGCCTGACTCCACCTGCAGGTGGATCACTGACTTCCTGTCTGACAGGAAGCAGCATGTAAAGCTGGGGAAAGACATCTCCGACTCACAGACCATTAGCACCGGATCCCCTCAGGGCTGTGTTCTTTCTCCTCTGCTCTTCTCCCTGTACACCAACAGCTGCACTTCCAGTCACCAGTCTGTCAAGCTTCTGAAGTTCGCGGACGACACCTCCCTCATCGGACTCATCTCTGATGGAGACGAGTCCGCCTACAGGTGGGAGGCTGACCACCTGGTGAAGTGGTGCAAGCAAAACAATCTAGAGCTCAACGCTCTAAAGACAGTGGAGATGGTTGTGGACTTCAGGAAGAATTCAGCCCCACCTGCCCCCATCACCCTCTGTGACTCCACAGTTAACATTGTGGAGTCTTTCCGCTTCCTGGGAACTACCATCTCCCAGGACCTCAAGTGGGAGCTGAACATCAGCTCCCTCGTCAAGAAAGCACAACAGAGGATGTACTTCCTGCGGCAGCTGAAGAAATTCAATCTGCCAAAGACAATGATGGTGCACTTCTACACAGCCATCATTGAGTCCATCCTCACATCCTCCATCACCATCTGGTACGCTGCTGGCACAGCCAAGGACAAGGGCAGACTGCAGTGTCATTCGGTCAGCTGAGAAGGTGATTGGCTGCAATCTGCCGCCGCTCCAGGACCTTTACGCCACCAGGACTCTGAAGCGTGCTGAAAAGATTGTGGCTGACCCCTCCCATGCCGGCAACAAACTCTTTGAGACACTCCCCTCTGGCAGGAGGCTGAGGTCCATCAGGACCAAAACCTCACGTCACAAGGACAGTTTTTTCCCCTCTGCCACCAGCCTTATTAACAAGGCCCGGAAACCACCCTGACTCTCTCACCACCCCACCTCTGGCTCTACATGCCACTGTATTTAATCTGCTCTTTTTATCTTTATACTTACTCTCTTATTTTTAATACATTCTGTGTGTATATATATATATACACACATATATATACATACACATATATACACATATATATATATATATATATACATATATTTATACTTATATTGTTTGTTCTGTTTAACCTGTTTGTTTAACTTATTTTAGAGAATGTGTGACATGCACCTACAACACCAAAACAAATTCCTTGTATGTGTAAAAAAACGTACTTGGCAATAAAGCTTTTCTGATTCTGACATCAATAAAGAAGAAAATCAATGAATGTTGATTATATGTAAAAAATAAATTCCTGAACACAACACCACATCTGCAGTTCCCAAATGTATTAACCAAGAAAATATATACAAACAAACAAATACACAATATCTACATACATACAGTACACCACTGTGGTATGTGAAGGCTCAGAAAGTCATAATTTAAGCACTTTGAACTTTATTTTGAATTTGAATTTTTATTTTAAAGACTTATAAATACAATGCACTGTTCATTGCTAATTAAACCTGGCCATTGAAAACAGCTATGAAAATAGGATGAAAGGAAATATGCAATTAAGACTTTCAGCCCTATTGAGTATTAAAATGATATAACATGAAATTGACAGTGCCTTGTTAGAAAAAAGGTCAAAATGCTTTTCTAATACATTTAAATACTTTCAAAACATAAATTTAGGTGTTCTCAGACATTTAAAAAATGATCCATGGTTACTCTGTACATACAAAACAGCTTTTAAAAAATACTTATGTGAAGCCTAACTGGGAAAAAAACTCATTTTATAATGCACCCAACAGGAAATCACTAGTTCATAGCTTTCCCATCAGTTATTCTTCAAATCAGCTTACACATACATATACACATACATATATATACATATATATATATATATATATATATATATACACATAATGATAGCACTATACAAACAGACTAAAATTAGAAACACTTGTAGATAAGTGGTGCTTGAGGTGCCTAATACACCACTGCCTTAACAAAAGGTTTCCAGGCGGATCTTGAAGTTATTCTCATGGTGCCTCACTGCAATGCCATAGCGAAGCAGCATCTCTACGTAAGGTGGCCAGAATGTGTTGTCTATCGTCACGTAGGGGTCGTGTGGCGTATTCAGGACCTTGTTCATGAGCAGCTGTGGGGGTACGGCAGACAGAGGGAGACAGGGGTTAAGGCAGGATGACTAGGGTTAGGTAATGGTGTAAGGTGATACAACTTATAAAGTAAGAGAGACAGTTTAATAGATTTTGGTTCGTATGTCTATCTCTAATTAACAATACATTGGAAAGAAATGCTAGGAGAGAGATGATGACAAAAGGTGCTGTCCCACACTTAAATACTGGATGCTTTTGTGCACATGGCATGTGCCATGGCAAACAGAATATTATAACAAAGTATTTTCAAAAAGGTTTGAGAATGAAACAATGATGTATAGAACAAGCTGACTATAATAAATGTGCGGCACAGAGAGCTGGAAGAATTAACAGCTCTGTACATTGACAACCTTACCTCCCATCTATCGTAAGCATTGCTTGATGTTTGGCTGTGTTAGCAAAGCTGTCGACTCGCTACTTTTTGATCTGATTAATGTAATCATAACAAATGCACGCTGTATACAATACAGCTGTCTATTATATGACAGGGGTGTAGAAATAAATTGCACTTGGAAACTGTAGGGGCGCCAAATCGCAAAAAATAACCATGTCACGCAATTTTGCTTTAAGTCTCCACATCTAACTTTACACATTACATGAAATGCAAATCTTTGGATTATTTTTTTTGATTTAAGATATTGACTGCTTTCACTTAAAAGCAAGGGGAAAAACTGGTTATGTAGTGCATCAAAACCCACCTCAAGAATTTCATTAAGTGATATCAAGTCTTCATCTAACTCCTGGGTAATGTTCTGAAAATGAAAAAAACAAAAGAAGGTTAGCTGCACTGGAGTGGTAACAGAACAGGTTTTGTGTGTAAACAGGCTGCAAAAGCACGGAAAAAAAATCACAGAACAGGCCACTGCACCTTCTTCTTCTTCTTGTTTGTACTGGGTTCATTCTGATGAGGGCAAGGGACATGCTTCTCCAGAATGTCCCCCAGACACTCCATCAACCTTTCCTGGTAGACCTTCATTTTCTGGATTTTCGTCTTGGTGTCATGCAATACACTGTGGGATAAACACACACACAGCAAAATGTGAGTACATTCACATTCTTTTTTCAGAACTGCATTATTTTTCCTTTTGCCATATTTCTGTTACTCTTCACATGCTTTGCTGCCCTCCAGTGGAGACACACCTCAAAACCTAAACTCCTCTGGTTTAGTGTACCTTTGCCATGACACTCACCTGTGCCCTGGTAATTTGCCCTTCTCCATTTGAAGTCGATCGACATGGTCATTGGCAGCTATGAGCGCCTGTTTCTTCTCCTCCAACCACTTCTGCTCACTAGAAGAAAAAAAAGAGACTTTCAGAACAATACACAGCAAAACAAATGAAAAAAAGTATCCTCTATTCACTTCTGAAAAGCATTGTATATGCTCTGAGGAAAGACAGTAAGTCTGCATACGCACAGTTCTTTAGTTTCTCTCAGTTTGTCTCTCTTTGCTTCGTGACAAGAAACAACCATCTCAAGTTCAGAGCACAGCTTAAGCATCTGTGGAAAACAAAGTGGGAAAATGGATTGCATAACTGAAGCAATGCATATAAATAAGGACATTTCAATAAGACACATTCTGAAATGGTGCATTTGACACACAGACATACCTCCTCTTTTCCAGCTTTAAGTAAAACTTCTGAATTTGATGCCAGCACTGGATGGACCAAAATAAATATATACATAAGTGTGTTTCTAAAATGCAAATTTTGTAATATCAAACATTAGATACAGCGGCTATAACCATTTCCATTTGATTTGAAGGACTGCAATCACAATTTGATAAAGTCACAAAGTCTGAAATGAAATCTTGATTTAAACAGTAATGATTGTTGCACCAGTTTCACACATTAAACTGTAACTGTGGCATAAAACTGTTATACTGATTTGTGGTATTCATACTTGAGATACTTTTATTACATTATGGTTACAGCTTCTATCACAGTGTGAGTAGAGAACTTACATTTTGGCTCCACTGTCAGCCACTGTTTTAGTTCAGCTTCTGTTGCCATCAGTCGATTCACTGCCTTTTGGCGAAGAAAAGGCATAACACATATACAGTGGGGAGAACAAGTATTTGATACGCTGCCGATTTTGCAGGTTTTCCCACTTACAAAGCATGTAGAAGTCTGTCGTTTTTATCATAGGTACTCTTCAACTGTGAGTGACGGAATCTAAAACAAAAATCCAGAAAAACACATTGTATGATTTTTAAGTAATTAACTTGCATTTTATTGCATGACATAAGTATATGATACATCAGAAAAGCAGAACTTAATATTTGGTACAGAAACCTTTATTTGCAATTACAGAGATCATACGTTTCCTGTAGTTCTTGACCAGGTTTGCACACACTGCAGCAGGGATTTTGGCCCACTCCTCCATCAGGTTTCGGGGCTGTCGCTGGGCAATACGGACTTTCAGCTCCCTCCAAAGATTTTCTATTGGGTTCAAGTCTGGAGAGTGGCTAGGCCACTCCAGGACCTTGAGATGCTTCTTACGGAGCCACTCCTTAGTTGCCCTGGCTGTGTGTTTCGGGTCATTGTCATGCTGGAAGACCCAGCCACGACCCATCTTCAATGCTCTTACTGAGGGAAGGAGGTTGTTGGCCAAGATCTTGCGATACATGGCCCCATCCATCCTCCCCTCAATACGGTGCAGTCGTCATGTCCCCTTTGCAGACAAGCATCCCCAAAGAATGATGTTTCCACCTCCATGCTTCACGGTTGGGATGGTGTTCTTGAGGTTGTACTCATCCTTCTTCTTCCTCCAAACAGCGAGTGGAGTTTAGACCAAAAAGCTCTATTTTTGTCTCATCAGACCACATGACCTTCTCCCATTCTTCCTCTGGATCATCCAGATGGTCATTGGCAAACTTCAGATGGGCCTGGACATGCGCTGGCTTGAGCAGGGGGACCTTGCGTGCGCTGCAGGATTTTAATCCATGACGGCGTAGCGTGTTACTAATGGTTTTCTTTGAGACTGTGGTCCAAGCTCTCTTCAGGTCATTGACCAGGTCCTGCCGTGTAGTTCTCGGCTGATCCCTCACCATTCTCATGATCATTGATGCCCCACGAGGTGAGATCTTGCATGGAGCCCCAGACCGAGGGAGATTGACCGTCATCTTGAACTTCTTCCATTTTCTAATAATTGCGCCAACAGTTGTTGCCTTCTCACCAAGCTGCTTGCCTATTGTCCTGTAGCCCATCCCAGCCTTGTGCAGGTCTACAATTTTATCCCTGATGTCCTTACACAGCTCTCTGGTCTTGGCCATTGTGGGGAGGTTGGAGTCTGTTTGATTGAGTGTGTGGATAGGTGTCTTTTATACAGGTAACGAGTTCAAACAGGTGCAGTTAATACAGGTAATGAGTGGAGAAAAGGAGGGCTTCTTAAAGAAAAACTAACAAGTCTGTGAGAGCCGGAATTCTTACTGGTTGGTAAGTGATCAAATACTTATGTCATGCAATAAAATGCAAAATAATTATTTAAAAATCATACAATGTGATTTTCTGGATTTTTGTTTTAGATTCTGTCTCTCACAGTTGAAGTGTACTATGATAAAAATTACAGACGACTTTTACATGCTTTGTAAGTAGGAAAACCTGCAAAATCGGCAGTGTATCAAATACTTGTTCTCCCCACTGTATAGTTATTGAGTTAAGTTATTGCCATTCACAAATGGTACATCTTATGAATGAAAAACAAATTAGGTCACAATATTTTGTAAACTGTGAGTGTGTGTTAGCTGATTGTAGGGCTGGGCAATATATCGATATTATATCGATATCTTCTTAGATTTTGGATATCGTAATATGACATAAGTGTTGTCTTTTCCTGCTTTTAAAGGCTGCATTACAGTAAAGTGATGTACTTTTCTGAACTTACCAGACTGTTCCAGCTGTTGTATTATTTGCCTTTTCCCCACTTAGACATTATGTCCACATTACTGATGATTATTTATCTAAAATCTAAGCGTGAAGATATTTCGTTAAAGGACCAATTGTCAACCCTAGAATATCGCCGCAATATCGAGATCAAGGTATTTGGTCAAGAATATCGTGATATCTTATTTTCTCCCTATTGCCCAGCCCTAGCTGATTGTAAAGCTCCTTACTCATATCAACATAAAACCTCAAGTGACAGAAAAGGTTTAGATGAGGTGATCATCATTTGTGTGAGCAGGTTAGGTTGGCTTGAGGACAGGTTCAGCTGAACTCTGGCTGGAGGAGATGAGGTACGAGTCACAGTAAGACAGTGTGGCATTTGCTTTTCATGATGTCATACCTATAGGAATGCATTTGACTGAAAAGCATTGAGTGTCATGCAAGAACACTGGATGAAACAACCTTGAAATGCTACATTAGTTAACATTTATAAACACACTTCTGGTTTGTTATTGCCATCTGAGCGATGCCTCTGTGATAGCTATCCCTCGTTTGGTTTTATGGAGTTTTACCTTAAAGCTACATTCAATGAGCTTGTTATGGCTGTCCAAACTCTTCTTCTGTATTCTGTCTTTCCCTGTTCTCCCATCATTTTGTTGTGTAACCGACTGTTGATACGTCAGATAAATACATTAAGTTTATAATAAAGGGCTATTTGAATATGAAGTTTTGAAAATAATGTTAGGGATTTACAACTTTGGAAGTTGAACGCGTTGTCTTCTTGGCAATTTATTTCAAATCATTTTGTTTGAATGTCATTTTGAGACACCCATTTCAGCTTTTTCCATGTTGTATCAGTAACATTGGGAATATATTGCACACAAACTTAAAAGTACCTGGAATGAACATACAAAATCATCTCACCTGATCTTGAGGATTCTCGCAGAAATCAAAGAGTATAATCTCATTCTGAAGCTGCAACACAGAGAGACAAAAGCCTGCAGTTTGTACCTTGTCTACACATCCAATAAATGGTTAGAAAGGACAGCCTGGCTCGTCAGTTTAAAACATGTAGCTAGAGGAATTTACCTTTTCCAGCTGAGCAAACTGATCCTCACACTGGTCCATCAGCTCACCCTGAGCGGCCTCTGACAGCTCTGCTGCTACCTGGCCGCCTTCAGCCTCAACACGGAAACATAATAGGACAAAAAGGTGTCGATTTGGATGTATGTATTTGAATACTGAGTACAGCACGGACAAAGTTGGCACAGTGCGGGGGGTCATATCTTATCATCTGTCGGGAAGTTGTTGCTCGAAAAGTTGAATTGCTAGCTTAGCTAGTTTACGTTAACCGCCGATATTCTCTGTAATGAATATGAAATATCGCACTTTACATTACTGCGTAGACATTTGCACTACACGGATTAGTTAAAGGACATGCAGTCTTACCATCATTTGTAAATTTCACAGTTTTCCTCCACGACACGAACAACAACAACGATGATATGATGTAAAAACAACAGACGCTCCTTTTTTCAAAATACCGCCAACACTGATGACGTAACCTCTGCGACAGAGGGGAGTGCTGAGGAGCGCTGACGCTGCGCAGGATTGTGCATGGTCTTTGAAACTGTGACCGCAGTAATGTAGATTAGTTTGTTTTCAGTGGAAAAGAGTAGGCCTATGTGAAAGAAAACTGTTGTTTGTGGTGATCAATCTGAAAATGCAGACAACATGAAGCATCTTCAAAGAGACACAGAAACCCTGCAGCAATTACAGTAAGACCTTCTTCTTTTTTTTCTGTCTTTACTATTTCCAACAAAGCCAAGCATAATTGTAGTTTGAAGAATGAAAGTAAAATAAATGCAGAGACAAAATGTAGGCTACTTAAGTATAATTTGAAGATACTTACTACAGGCTACTTGAGGGTTTTCCTTTTCAGCTACTTCTACTGCACTATTTCAGAGGGAGATATTGCACTTTTTACTAACATAACACTCCCCCCCCCCAGTAATGCAGTATTGTAGGACAGAAACGTATACCAGATAATTATTATCCTGAACATAGTATTACTGGCTCATACATCTAATATTTATAACTTTACTGAGAGAGATAGAGAACAGACTGTCAGACTTATGTTACACTATAGCCATACAAACCAAGTTTTTACCCAATTTTTACCCAAATGAACTCAATTACCAAGAATTTAACAGATTTTCAAACAAAATTCGATTTTCTTGGGGAAAAGCTGACATTACCACAGAAACAGTAAAAACAATAACTGTGAAAGGTTGAGGAAAACCAGTGAACCTGCCTCCTCTTTTTTATTTAGATGTTATCTGTTTTCTTCAATAACCCCCACCATTACATCTTATCACATGAATTAGTTTTGTTTAGCAGTGATTTGCTTTCCTTTCATTATAGTATGTGCAAACTGCTTTTGTATAACGTTACATTTCCTTTCAGCAAATTTGCACTTTAATTTGAGAGAGAGAATGTGTGTAAAGCAGAGAGAGAGAGAGAGAGAGAGAAACCAAAATGTGTTGAGAATTCCTTATAACAACAGCTCAGTATTACTTAGCAGTATTTATTTATGTAAATATACTTTTTATTTAGATATATATTACATTTTTCAAAATACACACACAGATGCATTAGGGGATGAAACACACACACACACACACACAC
>NC_135856.1:10365299-10487799 GCF_031162955.1 Sander vitreus | reverse complement strand
AGGGAGGTAGTCCGTCACGGATATGAAGATAAATGTCTTTGCACTCTGGATGACTTGATAGATGGCATCTACATCTCTGGTGCGATCTTTAGCGCAAAAGATTTCAGGAGACGTCTGCAGAAACGATACAAGCACTCACCAAAAATGTAATAAAGGTGTAATTTACAGGGGGGGATGGAGATGGGTTACAATCCCCCCAATAAACAAAACTGACCAGTGCAACCCCCCCGCGAATATTTAATAATAATTTCCTTTACATAATTAAAGACATTTGCACCGTAACGTGATGCAGAAAAGGCACAAATTGTTGCAGAAAATTCACCACAATGCAGGAAATAAAGTGTTTCATAATATGCTCAAAATTTCAAAATCTCACTCCCCCCCAATGCTAAACCCAAAGTTACGCCCTTGAATAAAGATCAAATCAAAGAACTGAAAGGTGGACAAAAATATGATTTTGATTACTTTCAATATTTCATTTTTTCCTTTTGTCCCAGTTCAACAAACAAAAGTCGACAACCGCACCTTTTGATTGACAACCCCACTAAATTGTTACAGTGATAAGGACAACATCATTAGAGTTTATCATTTTCCAAAATGTCAGATTCAGTGTAACAACTTTGACAAAGTAAAGGGCAAGAAAAACAACAAGGCGCATTTCTCCAACCATGTATCACCACTCAAAGAAGCGAGGCACAAGAGCAGGTTGGAGTTGCCAGCTGCTTGTGACAGCGTGACTCCATTAGTTCCTATAGGATGATGAATGTCCTAAATGCAACTGATAAGCGTCTTGTCGCTTAGAGAGCAACAAGATTCATTACTGTCAAATTAGGTTGAGGTACTGAGATATTCAGACTCAAGATGCTCCACAGCGTGATATTACCATGATTAATCACCCCCTGCGCGTGTCTGTTATTAGTTGGTAATGAAACTTTCATTAAGACATTCACCATCTAGTCCAGAGTCAGGGAATTGGTGCCTTAAGAGGAATATAAACCAGTCTGAGAATTTATTGCAGACACAACCTGTGGTTTGTGCATTTTGTATAGAGTCAATTTATGTGCTAACATACAATGAATACTGCTACATAACAAAGCCGTTCCTCACAGACACATAAGCAGCGGCCTCTGTGGCGTTGAATTGTAGCTCCAGGGCGTCATGCCTCCCGTAGAGGGCTGTAACTCTCTTCGACCAGATGGAGGGGATGTAGTCCCTCTCATGGAGCTGCCGGTAAAATGAAAAGACTCGGTGGAGGTCCAGAGCCAGACAGCTGCAGTTATACACCACCACCCCCAGTTCTTTTCTCTGTGGGGTATCAGAAAGGAGCACACAGGAAGAAGTGACGCAGCAGAAAAGTTGCGGTCTGACTGTGTTCACTGGATAGACAATGTGAGAAAGGAAGTTAGATAAAAAGCAAAAGGGATGCTGATTTTAGAGTGAGAATAGTATTAGATTTGATCATCAAAAATAGTAGAACTCAGTGGTGGAATGTAACTAAGTAAATGTACTGTACTACAGTACTGTAAGTACTGTACTTAAGTACAAATTTGAGGTACTTGTATTTTACTTGAGTCTCTTGTTTTCATGCCACTTTGTACTTTTACTCCACTACATTTCAGAGAGAAATATTGTACTTTTTACTCCACTACATTCATCTGACAGCTTTAGTTACTAGTTACTTTACAAAGGACAATGTCTGCACAAAAAACACATGTAGTTTATAAAATATGACGTTTTATTATAAATTAAACTACCCAACAACATACAGGCCCACAAGTAGAGTTGATCGTTTCCAGTTTATAAAATGTGAGGATTTTTCTGTATTGAGTACTTTTATTTTTAAAACCTTAAGTACATTTTCCTGATGATACTTACATACTTTTACTTAAGTAACATTTTCAATGCAGGACTATTTTTCAGTGTGGTATTATTATTTTTACTTAAGTTAATGATCTGAATACTTCTACCACCACTGGTAGAAATTGATCCCATTAGAATTTTTTTAAGGGTTTCCTCCTCTAGAGTCTCTACAGCCATGCTAACGGCTCTGTGACGCAATAGGGACAGTGGTGCGTAATGATAACATAAGCATGCTAACATGCTTACAATGACAATGCTAACATGAGGACGTTATATCAGGTATATATTTACCATGTATGGTGAACAAATTAAATATTATACATTATAGTTAGGCGTATTAGCATGTTATCATTTGCTAACTAACACTAAACACAACAGCTGAGGTTGATGGAAATGTGATTTGTTTTGCAGGTATTTGATCATAAAGAAAGTATTGGACAAATTGAAATTTTGACTCCACGATGGGGTTAGATGAAAAAGTGTTGAATCATCAAAGTCATCCTGAGGGGGACGTTAATGTGTGTAACAAATTTAAAGACATCCAATAGTTGTCGAGACATTTCACTCAAAACCACAAATATCAGCCTCATGGTGGCGCTGGAGGAAAAGTAAAATAGAGTGCTGCAAGAGTGATTCCTAAAACTCGGAAATGAGTTAGCATTTTTGCACTTCCTGTTCCCTCTTTTTTTCCCTTTGGTTAGATGCCTGAAATAAGGTCTGTGGTTAACAAAAGCTTAAGAGATTTTCACGTTTTGTTCTACGAGATAAAATACTTCAGTAAATACCCCACTCATGAATTTTGAAGATTTGACATGTCTTAAAAAGGCGGTGGCTAAATGAGACTACAGAAGTTGTCGGGGACATTAAATTGCATTCGCGCTTCAAAATGTCAATGTCATGATCCATCTGATTTTTATTTTTCATTATTTTCTATTCATTTTGTTTGCCTGGTATCTATAGGTGAAAGATTTTTTTTTAATTATGTGATGTTGGTGTTTTATTTTTATTTTTTTATTCAATTGGAATGTAATTGTAGTTGTTGTAAACAAGACAAGAATGTAATGTGATTTTATCTCGTGCACATGTATTTATATTTGTATTTAATGTCATGCTCATGTTAGGATGCCTAGCATTGTTTTTAAGGGAGCCTATTGTAACATCTGGCCAGGGACTGCAGACGAAAGCTAGCCTTTTGGCTAATTCTGGCATATTTACAGAAATGTTTATTAATATGCACTGTCCCTGACAAATAAAGATGAAATTAAATAAAATAAAAAATCCTAAAAGTGTAAGTATCATAAACAATTTTCTGCAATAATCCAAAAATCCCATAAATGGCTTTTTGTGGAGGGAACCAAGGCGATGCTATCTTCTGGGTTGACCTACAAAAATACGCCATCCTTGCAGCATGCTACATGTACAAAATATAATTGCAATCCATTCAATCGTTGTTGAGATATTTCAGGTCTGGACCAAAGCATGGCTTACAGCAGCAAAACATTTGTTCTAAATATATTCTATCCTGGTCATTAATTACACAGCAGAAATATGTTTTGTGTTTGTTCCATTTTATTGAGTGGAGTGAGCCAGAGGGAAACAAACAGAGGCATTAGTCTATTCTACCACCATCTATGTATAGTGAGATTTCTGACCCATTCCCTTTTAGTCTTTCTTCTTACCTGCCATTCTATCATTTGTGTGTGTGTTCACACCACACATACATTTATATATATGTCCCTTTCTATCCCTCTGGCTGTTAATTACACCGAATAGTAGTTCTACTTCCAGCCAGCGTTGAAGCATGAAAAGTGCCAGGTAATCACTTCGAGTAGTAGTATGCTAATACTCCCTGGTTGCTCCTCTATTGTGAATTACATAGTAAATGCAAAGTGAAATGCTACTACATTTTTTCTGGCCCGCCTCAGACTGCAATCTTAAATCATCCCTGATACCCATTAAGAGCTGCTTGCGTAATTGCATTAAAAAGGTACAGGTGTATAGTGGAACTAATCCAGACTTTGTGTTATGTGTTAAGTCCCTGTGGGGTGCAAATGTTATCATTTTATTAAATTTGTCCAGCTTATATTTCTGAGTGACCAAAATTTACTGTAGCCATTTTGAGGCCAGAAAAGAACCACAGACCTGACCAGACCTGACTGCAGCAGCTCATTTATCCTCTGGTCTGATTTTATTCTGCACACTCATGTTGTCAGTGTTTGTTGTTACCTTGGAGAGTGACCTCCAATCCATGTCAGCGCTCCCGATGTAAATGTGCTTCCGATCCACTATCCAGAATGAAGAATGTAGTCCTCCTCTGGTAAGAGCTGTCATATTAACATAATGAACCTCTGCATCTAGATAACGTGAGACAGACAGAGAGTGGGAATAGTGTGAAAAGTTTGAAAGAATGAGATGGAGAGAATCGTGGAAATTGGCCAACTGGCCTTGGACTGGCTGACAGCAAAGCAGGCAGGCAGCCTGAGCAGCAGCTTTGACAGGAAACCAGCCAGGTACATTTGCACATTCATGATTTTTTGACCTTCATTGTAAAGTTTGGCAGACATGACAGTTGTATGGCCTTTGCTGTGGAGCTGCTGGATGGAGCTGCATGGTGTAAATGAGCCTACATCTGTCAACTAAAAACATTTAAAAAAAATTGTCATAGAATACATGGGAAATTTCTTCTGAAAACTGGTTTGTGCACAGGCAATGTTGTCAAGTGAGTTGTTAGGAGCTATAAATCTTCATTCTGGAAGGTTACAGTGGCATAGTGCATTGCTTTTATAAAATGGAAATATGACGAACACTCACTGTGTGCTGCCAAGGTCTTCAGTTCAGCAGAGTTAGTCAGACTGCTGGCAATCTTCAATTTAACCCCACGAGATTTCAGGCTGAGCAGTCGCTGGAACAACAGCTGACCCTGAGGAAGAGAGTGATGTTCTGTGGTTGAGCAGCATTTTCAAAGGGCGCTACTTAGATCTTAGTAAAACTAACTTCACTTAAAAGAATATACAGTTCTTCTAGAAAATAGTTGCATTTAAAGGTGCAATATGTAATACCAACAGCTAGTGTTTAAAATAGTTTCTGCAGTACAAATTCAAAATACTAGAGAGAGTCGTCTCCCCCGCCCCCTCCTCCCCAGACTTGAAGGTTGCCTGCTGAGACCGCAGCATCCACAACAATGTTGCTAGAGGCTTGTCTCACATAGAACATTACTTCACAGCACAGCTGAGTAGCTAACGTTAGATGCTGGCTATATTGACAGTCATAAAAACTGGCTGTGTCTCAATTGTTTTTGCAAGTAACCAACTCGTGTACTCTATCTATATAATTCAATGTGAGTACACAAATGTTGAAAAGACATGAAATGCCTGTCCCTTGATAAATTAGCCTGAAGCTAATACTTAGCTACCTGTTCAGGAGGAAATTAGCCAATTCGGTGTCCTTTGAGGCTCTAACCTGTCTCCATCTTTCAAATACATCTCCAATATTTACCCGGGGTTTGTTATGTCTCTGGTCACGCAACTGTTAGACAAATGCTGTTTTTTTTTTAGGTTGGTTGGAATTTATCTCCGATGATCCTGTTTGTTTGTTTGCTGCTTTCATGGCTGTACTAATGTTACAGCTGTAGCGCGCTGGGATTACGTTTTCACAGGTATATTTGGCAACCCGGCCTGGCTGTGAAACTGGGCAGTTGATAACAACACACAGGTCAAAACACAAACAGAAATTCCGTTATGGAACGGAAATTTCATAAGGAGAAAATACTGGCATTAGCATTGTTATGTTATTGTTATTGTTAGAATGTTTCCTTAATATCTGATGACGCATTGTGGTCATTTTTTTTGATTTATTACAGTAAATATATTACGTGTTGGACCTTTAATCTTAAAGAACACCTGGGAAATGCAGAAGGTTCAAGCTCTGCAGGAATGTATTGGGAAATATTAAGACTGAAGATCTGACTTTGTACCTGTTTGGCAGTGCTTGGCGTTGTTTCCAGGTCCCAGGGGTTTAAGGCCCAGACAGGTGACACAACCTCAACTGAGTGCTTTGCCTGGTCCAACAATGTATGAAAGCTAACAGAGAGAGGGAGGTGGAGTCTGTCATTCGTGGGGAGAGAGAGGTCGTCTGGAATATTCTCCGTGAGCACGATGCTGTAAGTAAAACCTGCTTTTGTGAGTGTTTGGAGCATTAAAGTGGAACTCAACAATTTTACACATTAGTGTCTGTTTACATGTCTTTAGGAGCACCACTGCATGCGCAAAAATGTTTAGTCTTAGAATATAGAGATACTTTAGAGATACTGAATGGATCGCTGTTTGTTAATGTTTTGCACTATACATGAATGCAAACCTTATTTATATATATTTTTTTGCCTTGTTATGTTTTCATGTCACACTTGCAGAGCATCTTACCTGCAGTCTCTGTTACAGTTTTCCTCTGTGATACCGTCCTCATCGTCCCCCCAAATGTCCACTGAAGAAAAAATTAGCACCACGAGTACAGCACAGCAGCAGAGAAGGGCAAAGATGGCAATGCACTTCTGTTGGGTCTGGAGGACGAGTAAGACACATTTAGCTAAAGTCAGACTTCATTTTTGTGAAGGATGCATGACTCTATAGAGCTCAACTCTTCCCCATGTTGTTATACAGCAGGTTAACAACTTGCAGTGAAGACATTGACATGGTTTTGGGTGGTGTACAAAAGGGAAATCAGCAGTTAAATGCCAATGTCCTCATTCAATATCATTGATTAGAGGTTAAGATTCATGATCAATACAACAACTTCTTCTGACTGTAGAAACTCTTCATTTGACAACCAGGCCGCAAAGGAATTCAAAGCCCTGGAGCCCCACCCCCCTGCTTCACAAATCCTACTTTATGCCACGGGGCAGAGGACAAGTGAGGTGGAACATAACTCCAGCTGAAGGCAAACTGATACACACTAAAGCCCAACTATAAGGAATATTGGAAAGTCTGGTGTATTTTCGGTATACTGCCTGTCTGCTTTGTTGTCGAAGCGAATCCCAAGCTGAAAGGGATTTTATGACCTCTGTGCCAGCATGGATACGCTCAATGTTGCATTCACGACAAGCAATTTTAAAGGCTATATAATTGTGCATGTATGTTTGTGGCTGTATACGGTATACTGGTTGTAATAAGGGAGTGAGAGGAGAGTGACAGTCAGTGGGGTCAGTGGTTATGAAGCAGCAGCCTCATTGCCCTGATCCAGCCCGAGGAGTCTTGATTTCCACTGTTTTAAAAGTGCAGTTAAGCACTTCTGTTTTGCTTACGACTACAGATTTTCCCCATCTCATTCCCTGCCCTGTTTGGCTGTTGGTTTCTTGAGCTGTCAACATCACATTACATATTCTTTTTTGTTGTGTTCAATCCATCAAATGAATCGTATCTCGCTGATTACTTCGCGAGCATAAGCAGGGGTCTTTCTCAGACAGATGACTCCCACAGCTACAACTTTGTATAAAATGTGACTATTAAACAAAAGAGGTTCACAATTCAGCACCAAGTCAGAGAGAAGATGGGGCTCAGAGGGTGTTTGTCAACTTCATTTCCCACTCCTCTCCACACTGTCTGTCTCAGGCAATGAGGCTGAAAGACTACTGGCAGAAGGATGCATCTCACACTCCCTCTGCTATCCACAGAGACCACTGAGTTCTTCATCACATTTAGCAGAGTTAAGGACCACGCTTGACTTGTGGATGTGACTGCTCGGAAATAAGGCCTCATGATACAGAATGAGACTTACAGATGATGCAGTGAGATTCAATATTTTCTTGACACAATAACACACACACAATGGGTTTCTACAGCTGTTTTCAGTACAGTCAAAATACCCTTACAGTAAGGAGATATATATATATATATATATATATATATATATATATATATATATATATATATATATAAAACCTTAAATATCCAGCATTGAGTTTAGAGCTGACATAATTATTCAATTGTTTGTTTGAAACAAAGTCAATTAGCAAAAATGCTCAATATTAGCTGGTTCCATTCAAATGTATTGATTTTCATTGTGGTAATTATGAATGTCTAACAAGTCCGCTTGGGTTCTGTTAAGTTGTAATGATAATTTCTTTCACTATTTTCTGACAATTTAAAGACGGTATATGATATGTGTGCATTTTCTTCTTTTAATTGTTTAATATCATTGTAAATTGACTTTCCATCAGGAATTTGAAGATGCCCCTTAGGCACTGGGAAATTGTCACAGAGAATTTTCCGACATTTTACAGACTGATTAATCTATTAAAATAAAAAATGTCTTAATTGATTGATAATTAAATCGTTAAAGCAAGAAAAGCTTAAGGCAAACATGCACTAAAATCCCACCAACAGACAAAGTGAGAATAGTGTCACAGTGAAGCGAGTGTAGTTGAGGGCTGTAAACATCACCTTCAAGGGCTCCTGTGTGGTTGGTCCCGCCATGAGAGCAGCACTCATTCAAACTTCTCTGACAGGTGTGGAAACTGCAGCTCAGTCACACATCTTTGTCTGTCTGTCACCACTCAGCCCGTCCCACTCTGATGTCTTCACTCTATGCCGCCGTCTTCATCCTGCTGGTTCCTCACTGTCCTGGAAGGTATGTGTGTGCACCTCGAGTCCTGGTCCGTCTCATGTCCCGACATGGTTCTTCCAGCCTCTGACGTGTGCTGCTCACTCTCTGCTTCTCGGTGGAGGTAGTGAGAGAGATGTAGAAAGACCAACCCCTCTCATTCAAATGGCCAATACAGAGCAGTAGCTCCGAGCCTCAGCAACCCCCCTCCCTCTTCCTCCTATTCCACTCCTCCCTCCTCTTCCTCTCCCTCTATCTTCCTCTTTTATCTGCCTTGTGAACAAAACTCATCTGGCAGAAAGCAGTGGGACTTGGCTTAGAGGGGAGGGATGCTGAAACATGCTACTGGTGATCCACTGTGTGTTACAGCTGACACTCTCACACACACACGCACACACACACACACACACACACACACACACACACACACACACACACACACACACACACACACAAGTACAGTGAAGACAAAAGAATTTAAAACAGCTTTATAGCTGCCATTAATAACTTAAACTGTAAGTCAGCAGTATTGTCTGCTTTAATCCCCGCTGTTTAAATTACTGTAATGAATGTTCTTTTCAATAATTTACCAGATTCCAGAGCACGTATATAGCTTCAAATCGAAAGCTCTGCCGCTTTCTGTTGCACAGAAGTACATTAAAGGGCCTCAATGGGGGGAAATGTAATATGCAACAGTGTCTTCCGCCATTTTATTCGCCCCAACCCTTTTCTCACTGATGAATATAGCAGAAAACAACATATGCTGCTGCTGACTGCAGGCAAGCTGCTGCTGTGTTTATGAGTCCCGCACTGTACAGGGAGTAAAGGAAAGACCTAATGGAGGACAAGAGAGAAACAAGGGAAAGATAGAAGGAAGGTGAAAGAGTTTCTTTTAATTTTAAGTTTACTTGGTTGTGACTTTTGAAATAGTTACAGTAGTACTCAACCGAACTTGAAGACTACTGGATGGATTGCTATGAGATTTGGTATATTAATGTCTCCCTCAGGAATAATTGTAATAAATGTGGTGTTCCTCTGATTTTTCATCTAGCGCAGTCATTAGGTGCACATTTGAAATTGTCCAATACTTGGATGACCAAATACCTGCAAAGCTAATGACATTCCCATCGGCCTCAGCTGTGGTTTGGGCTTAGTGCATCTGGTAGATGGATGCAGAATGGCAATGCAAAGACCTGGGGAAGTGAAAAGTGGCTGGACACAAGGACTGAAGGGCAGACTAAGTAAAACAACGTATGTGATGTAACAGGAAAATAAGTCATCAATGCAGGATGTGGTGACAATGGGCCAACGCCCTATAATGACCAGTTAGACAAAGTGTTGCATTGACACAAGCAAACGTGACTGGCTAGAATGTGGATGATTGTGTGCGGGGCCCTTTGACCTTCTAGCGGAAGTGGTGTAGGCAATAACAAAATCTAAACACAAGTGGTCAGCTGGAGACGCATGATAGACAATGTGTATCGGTAGTGGAAAATGGAATGGAAATACAGTTCTGCTTGGCGCTGATGGCTCCGCTCTTGACAATGCTCCCTGGAACAGCCAATCAGCATGCCATACTGAAACAGGTAGCACCTTGCAGAAACCCAACCGGGGTAAAAATAGAGTAAGCCAAAAAGAGTCATTTTAGAAATCTGAACAAGTAAAGTGGAGGCAAAACGTTGCCAGCAGCAGCAATGAGTGAAGCAGCGCCAGTGTAGCAGGGATCAGTGAGGACCGCCTTGATGTGAGAATGGCTGTGATAGCTGTGTGTCTGATAGAAATGATAATTCAATGAGTGGGCATGACTTCCGTGTCCTGCATGAACTAACGCTAAGCTTAATTATATTAATCTCATTCACATACTCATGAACAAATGTGTATGTTTTAATGTATCAATGAAACAACTGATGATTTGTCAGTGTAGTTAAAAGAGTATAGAGTTAAGTATGGTTTTTATTTATAAAGACTTGTGGAGCACTGTGTGAGATTCCAGAGTGATATTGGTAGCAACAAGGAACAAAGTCATAGCAGTGAAACCTGCTGTGTTTCTTTGAGGCAGGTGCCCTCTGCATGTCACCCTGCCTTTGAGCGCTAAAGAGAGATCAAGAGACAGAGACAAAGGGGACAGAAATGTTTGGACCACTTCCCAGGAGAGGTGAATATTCCTAAAGCTGCACATACAGTATTCAACCACACTTTCAAACAGGATGGAATTTTCACTGTCCCCCTGACCATCCTGAGCACAGACCATCAGCTGAGACTGAACCACAGCGTGGTTTTTAGCTGAGCAACAACATGAACGAGATCCCCGGCATAACGGTCAGCAGCGGTCACAACGAAAAACTGTTGACATAAACAATTTACCCACTGCACAGTCACCCATTTTCCTTTCCGTTATAATGAACAGCTGTAAGAACTCTTGACTTGATCTGTACGCTTTTCAAGCGCCGCTGTTTTTAGGAGAGCAGTTCAAAGGTCACAGCAGCCATTACAGTTTATTCCTGTTCTCTCCTGACTCTCTATACAGGGCATCATTATCTGATCATGTACAGCACAGTTCTCCAACAGAGGAGACCAATTGTAAATAGTCCTTATCTTTAAAAGCCACACTGCAAGGAACATTCAGACTTTACACACACATGAGCAAATTATTATACAATGGGCCGAAACCAGGTAATAGCTTTTATGCAGTGTGTGTGTGTGTGTGTGTGTGTGTGTGTGTGTGTGTGTGTGTGTGTGTGTGTGTGTGTATGGTGGTGGTAAAAGAACCCTGGGGTCTATACTTTTACTAGTTTTGGTCATTACTTTTTTACTACTGGATCATGTCTTTTAGGTAAGGTTTGATTACATTGTTTCAACATAATTTTAGTGATGCCAAAAGTATGTAGTTAGGTCCTATTTCATGTACCGAGACATCCACGGAACTTTCACTTTTCAACCCAATTTCATCTAGAAACCTAGATATTAGTTTTGACCTGCAAATCACCTATCCCCTCCCCATCTAAACACGCCCTGTAAAAGACAATGAAGGACGCCTCAGTGTATAGTTTCACCTTCACACCAAAAGATCAACAGCAGGTCTCCATGTGTGCACAGGACGCAACCTTTTTTTTTACATTCTATGGTGCTGAGTGAAGGCTGATAGGTCACAACGCCACAGGAGACAGCTAGGCCACATGCCAAATGGACTGTGGATGGGGTGTAGATAGGGCAAGGCTGTGTCTCTGTTCACAGCCTTGTGCTGGAGCTAGCTCAGCCTCTGCAACCAGAAGTTTAACATGGTTAAAAGAGAGAAGTTGAGAAATTGATTTATTGATTCATTGATTTATTCACGACTAAGCACTTGCTGGAAAAAAAAAAACCAAGAAAAAAAACCTAGAAAGCACTCCAAATTACTGACAATCTTCCCTGTTTTCTTTCCTTTTCCATTTCTTAATTTCATATGTAAAAAGGTCATGCTTATATGCTTATACGTACGTATATGCTGTTCAAAGAAATGTGATGGAGGAACCCATTCATTTGTCGTAAAACAAAAAACTTTATAATAAAAAGATCATTAAAAAGGAAGAATTATGACCTTAAAATGCCATCAAATGTTGCAGGATTTGGGAAAACAAAAAAATTATTTAAGAACGTGTTCAGGCTATCCACAGCCTATATTTCTAATACCAAATTGGTGAAGATTGGATTAAATGTGTAGGATCATAATTATAACATAAATTTAGTGAACAATAATTTGTTCTTAGAATTTAGTTTATCTGCTGTTCAGGATTTATGACCACATAAAGTGCTTTATAAATGACAACACAGTGGTACTACCTACACCAAAAACTAGTCAATACTTTGTTTGCAGATGGCCTAATGTTCCACCATATTTGACTGTAAACCTGCTTTTGAGATATTCTGCTAACCAACTAACTAACATACTGGACAGAAAACATAACCTCTGCGGTAAAGATAATAAAATGAAGAAAACCTCTATAAAACTATTCATGTGAACAGTCACATTGATAAAAATGCATTAAAAGGCTACAGATTGAGGCAACTTGTGGTTGCACTTTTCCTGAGGCAGCTTTGGTTCCCCTCCATACATCGTTAATATCATTAGCCCTTGTTTGCATTTTTGGCTAATCCCTCCCTTCGACCTCCTCCTCCTCCTCCTCCTCCTCCTCCTCCTCCTCCTCCTCCATTTCTCTCTCTCTCTCTCTTTCTCTCCAAAGTGGAGGTTTACAAATACAAAAAAAAAAGTCTTTGTCTGTGTGTGTGTGTGTGTGTGTGTGTGTGTGTGTGTGTGTGTGTGTGTGTGTGTGTGTGTGTGTGTACTGGGTGTGTGGCAGCAGTGAAGAAAGTGGTAATCAATTCTCATTGGAGGCAACTGAGCTCAGTTGAACACTTCTCCAGCAGCAATTCTCCAGAGTCGAGGCTGATGCACCACAGGCATGCAGAATAAAAGGGTTTCCAGTGGATGAAGCTAATGCCACTCCTGGGCTCACAGGATGACATGTTGCATATTGGACAATGTGGCTGGTGAATAATAGAATGGCTTATACACTTTTTTGACATACTTTAAGATACTTAACATATTCAATTTTATATAATGGTATTTGTTGCAGCATGCCCCTTTTCAATTTCCAAGCCTTGGATTTCCAAGTCAACTTGGATTCCCCTTCTAAAAAGCAGATTTACTGTTAATTACATTATGATGTTTGAGAGGTACCTGACAGTTATCTCTGCTGTTTCAGCATGTCTTTGCGTTGTAGAAAGGTGGATGCGGAGAAGCCCTGCTATTGGACAGCACTGTAGCTGCTGCTTTTCATTTGGGAAACACAGGCAGGAGCGCTGGGGGAGCCTCCTCTTGCCCCCTCGACCTTGGATTATCTGACAGTTCCATTGATGACCTGTGTACTGCTGTCTGCTGTGGTACAGACAGTCTCTCTCACACACACACACACACACACACACACACACACACACACACACACACACACACACACACACACACACACACACACACACACACACAGTGCGTGGCACTATCTTTGTGGGGACCCGTCATTGACATAATGCATTCCCTAGCCCCTTACCCTAACCTTAACCATCACAACTAAATGCCTAACCTTAACCCTTACCCTAACCATAACCATAACCTAATTCTAACCCTAATCGTAAAACCAAGTCTTAACCCTCAAACAGCCCTTTAAAGTTGTGGGGTCCAGCATTCTGGCCCCACAAAGCTCTCCGGACCCCACAAGTATACTGGACTCCCAGTTTTTGGACGTCACGAATATAGTTAAACAAGAACACACACACACACACACACACACACACACACACACACACACACACACACACACACACACACACACACACACACACACACACACACTCACTCACAGCCAAGCACACATAGAGATGCTGTCACTTACTGCATTTCTATCTATCATTCAGTAGCTGAATCAGCCACTATTGGTCTCTGTGCTGTCTGAGCTAGAGCATGTCTGTTTGTGGCCAGAGCACCAATGCATCCTCACACTCTCACACACGTGTGTGTGTAGTACAGTCTCGCAGGCGGTATGGGTTATGGGAGGGGCAGGCAATGGGCTTCTGTGGGCTTATACACGGGGTGGAGGTGCAACAGGAGCTGCTGCGCTGGACACAACAGCAAGAAGCAGACAGTGAAGGAGAGTAATCTGATTGAGAAAAGTGTGCGGAGACTATCAGACATGAAGACACATACACGTGCATGCACACGCACATACACGTATACGCACGCACACACACACACACACACACACACACACACACACACACACACACACACACACACACACACTCTGTGTGAGATCTAGTTTCTCCCATTTGCACCTCACATACAGAATACTGATACTGGCAGAGACAGAATGTCCTGAAGCACTGTAGCCTCACCTTAAGAAACCTTTTGGCACAGGTCGAGAGACACCATATGCCTGCTCTGATCATACTCTACAGAGCTAAACATGCAGAAGCAATGCTCATGGGACAACATGTACACGTCTCCATCCTCAAAGTCAAACAATACAAAAGTATTACTGTGTTATTTTTAGGATATTTCTTCTAATCAAAAGATTTTAAGGCGGCGGGCATCTCAAAAGAGATTACAAAATTACAGCAACAAAACGGTTATTAGCAAGGCTGGGGAGCAGGAGACAATGCAATCAAAGGAGTACACTTTAGTTATTTTATTAATATTACATTATTGACAATATTAACATCAAATTAAGTTGGTGGTCATAATGTCATATTATGTGAAAAGTGCAGGCTATAATAAAAGGTACATGTAAAAATGTACTTTTACAATTTAACCATCCGATTTAAATAATCCCCGTAGGTGTTAATTTGCCCCAATGATTTGAGTTTGAATGTGACTTCCCCATCTGTGAAGAGAAAACTCTCCGGCCTCTCACACAGACACCCAAATCTAAACTGCTTTTGAGCGTATATAACGAGGAGATCCATCTATTCCTGGCATCAACTCTCTCCATTTAGCGCTCCATGATTATAAACAGTCAGCACCTCTGGCGCAGTACAATAAAAGCACACACACACACACACACGCACACACACACACACGCGCACACACACACACACACACACACACACACACACACACACAAGGTGACTGATGACTTTTATAGCAAGCACAATTTACATTATGGTTACAAAAAGGTGCTGGTGTAAGAAGAATTGACTTTGCCGCACTGTTCTAATTCAAAACACAAATGCCCCTGTGGCCACCGTGTCAATACCAGCAGAGCTGTATGTGGTCTAAGATTCATTAATTCAGTGGCCGGGTTAGCTCAGTTGGTAGAGCAGGCGCATGTCTATAGAGGTTTACTCCTCAATGCAGCAGCTGCGGGTTCAACTCTGACCTGCGGCCCTTTGCTGCATGTCATTCCCCCTCTCTCTCCCCTTTCACATCTTCATCTGTCCTGTGAAAATTAAAGCCTAAAAATGCCCCAAAAAATAATCTTAAAAAAAAGATTCAGTAGTTGTGGAGCATTTTAAAATGAGACTTTTTTCTATTGTCGTGTTCTTGGTCCTGAAACCGAAAATTTTCCCATATACTAAGAACATCCCTATGGGTGCTCTCAGTGTCATCTATAAAAACATATTTCCCAATTCATTGTCAATGGAGCAGTTCCACACTGTACATTGATGACATCACAAATTTCAGTTTTTGCATTCTAGTTTTTTGATTTGGGAGAGAGTTTTTAATGCAGGTAGGCAGATGTTACCTTCAAACAGAGCCACGCTAGCTGTTTCCCTCTGCTTCAAGACTAAGCTAACCAACAGCTGGCTACAGTCAATCTCAGTGGTACCACTCAGACTAGTCTCTCATTGCCAGACCTATCTCCACAGCGCTGATACCTGAGTGGCATCACTCTTCTCATTTTAATTGTCAGCAAGAAAGCAAATAAGCGTCTTGACCAAAATATTAAACTGTTATTCAACATTTTTTACATTGAGGTGGCTAATCTTTCAGCTTTTCAACAGTTACAGTAAGGTCAATCAGGCATTTAATTTGATGGACTGTACTTAACTGTGTTTATGAACTACTCCTGGATTCTGGAGTGGATTCCACTTGCTGACAAAGCATTTTTGCCTTATCCGGTTGTTCTCCTCCCCAAAACCCATAAGTTATGATGGTCTATCGATGAGGAGGTGTAAAATACCTTTAGTATCCTGCACACACACATCGCAGCGTCATACATCTCATTCACTCTGAGGGCGCATAGGTGCTAAATCATCAATGACAGTTCAAGTACACTGAAACTGAAAAGTGCATGGAGCACATGCTGTGCATCACCTTATATTGATATGATATTGTAATGTGTCTACATGAGCAAATAAACACATCCTTCTTATGTTAAGGAGGTCCAGACTAACAGCTACGAGACAAAAAATAGCTGCAGTGATATGAATATTTTATTTGTATGCAATAAATGCGAGCAGTGTGAGAGTGGCAATGAAATCTACAGGGAACCTGAACTTAATAAAACTAAGTGGAAACAATTCAGCCAAACTGTTCCCACTTAGGTGAACACTTGCACAAGGGCTGATGTGAAGCCACGATGAATGTTGTTCACAAGGGAGAAAAACCCTGACACAGCTTTAAGGATTAAGGAAGTGGAGCAGAATATCTGGACACATACAATTAGTAGTGCACTGGCTGTGGCAGCGGGGCCTCTAAAACCTAATTTGCCGTGTGTACTCTGCAAAGAATGAGAGAAAGGCCAGATAGGGAGGGGGGAGATTGGGCTTCTTGTGGAGGAAGGATATGGGAGGTTGTAGCTTTGGATGATGACTGCCAAGAGGAGATTCTGGGGTGATGAAGAAGAAGCAGAAACTTAAAAGGAGTAATCAGCTTTTTACTAGAGATAGACAAATCAAGTTTGACCTCATATCTGATAAGATTTTGTTTTACTTTATCTTACACCGTTTCCCTTTTTTAATGTAATATTAAAAACCATTGGTGGAAAAAGTATGCAAGTTTGGCCGAGGCGGAGGCACAAAAACTGAAAGGAATGCCCAGTTTGCATGTTGAATGTGTTTATTCACAGGATGGTAACATCCAGAGATGAGTTGACTTGAGACTTGGTGACTTGGGCTCGAGTCGACTCGAGTACACATTTCTGTCTGTCTAACTGCATGTGAATCATGATTGGACGACTCAAAAAGCTCCCCGGTATGTGATTGTCATGATTGGATAACTGTCTGTCAGTCAAAGTCCTTGCTATGGCAACACGCAACATTAAAGACCCCTGATGAAGCCTCATTAGTCGGACCAGAACACCACAATGGCTGTGCCACGAGTAATCACTTTTGGATTGAAACTTTCACGGAAGAAGGAAAAAAGCGAACTGATATTATATTATATCGACATCGATACATGAGACTAGATATCGCCTTAAATTTTGGATATCGTAATATCGTGATATGACACAAGTGTTGTCTTTTCATGGTTTTACAGGCTGCATTACAGTAAAGTCATGTCATTTTTCTGACTGTTCTAGCTGTTCTGTTATTTGCCTTAACCCACTTAGTCATTATATCCACATTACTGATGATTATCTAAAATCTCATGTACATTTTTTGTGAAAGCACCAAAAGTCAACCCTACAATATCACTACCAATATCGACATTGATGTATTTGGTCAAAAATATTGTGATATTTTATTTCTTCATATCGCTCAGCCCTACTAGTTATACAAACTAGCCAATCATTTTATTAGATGGGCTACTAATACCGTGTCTTTTATCTGTAAACAGACTGAATGCTACAGGTAAGAGCTGTAAGTGCTTTATCTTGGGGCTAAAAACAAGTGACTCGACTTGACTTGACTTACCCCAAAAATAATAACTTGAGACTTGCTTGGGGACTTCGACCAAATGACTTGGGACTTGAGCAAAGATGACTTGGTCACAACACTGGTAACATACTTTTTTTTTTAAGGAAATTTGTGTTTGGTAGATTATTTCTCTGTGGTAACAACGCTTTTTGGCAATACATCTTATACCGTTGGAAAGCCTGTTTAGTTCCCTTTCAAATGGTGCCCCATTTGTAAGGAACATGCATTTGTGGCATGAGCAGCAGCGCTGAGTATGTGGGTTGCACCCATGAAAAATTTGCCAAATCTTCTCTGCCAATGCCAAACAGCTTATTCTGCCATTAACTCGTTTGGTGTTTGGTGGATTGGATAATTGAAGTTTGAAGAAACAAGACATATTGGCAATTTAACAATTTATTCATTTCACAAACAGGAGCCATAGTAGTGTGTGGAAGACTGACTTTTTGTGCTAAGTTTATATAGGCTACATTCATTAATAAAAAATAAAAATAAAAATACATGCATCCAGAAAAAAGGGCACTTTCTCTCAAGGAGGAAAAAGGGCAGGTGCTCAAGCCCCTTTTGATGTCTAAGTGTGCACGTGCCTGCTACAGAGGTCTGTCTGTATATGTGAGGGGATCGATGACAGTGTTGTTTCGGTATTGATTCTCTGTGGATCCATCACTCCTAGCAACGCCTTTCACATTACAGGCATTTGATACATCGTTTTGTTATATATGTAGATTCGTGATTTAGATAGTGCTTAATGAATAGTGATTTAAAACTACATAGAAGATAGTTAAAGGAAAAATTGGAACATTATGATTCAAGTGGTAAATATCTCCAGTAAGAATACCCTAAATGTGGTCGAACCTTTGTTTTTATGAGAATAATATAGTCGCTTAAAAGTAGGCTACATAGTATCAGCAAAAGTCGCTAAAGTAAAAGTATAACTTATAATGCTGAATGACCACTTCAGAGTGTTATATTATTACTGATACATTAACATGTAGGCCTAATTTTAAGGCTGTAGAGGGCGGACTTTAAGCTAACTACTTTATACTGTTGTGTATTTTAATCTATGATGCTTTATATTTTATAATCTGATCATATGCTTTGCATGTAAAAAGTAGCTTCCATATAAATGTAGTGAAGCAGTACAAAAAAGTACAGTATTTTCCTCTGAAATGAGTAGAAATATAAAGTAAAATACAATGGAAATACTCAAGTAAGCACAAGTACCTCAGAACTGAGCACAGTAAATGTACTGAGTTACTTCCTACCACTGTTAAAAATCATTTCACACCAAATCAGATCAACGCTGCACTGCAGTGGAATTATTGTGAAAAAATAACAAACAAAATAGCTCATGATTATCATGCATTTTATTGGAAATGAGACCAACAATACACAGATATTGCAAGGTCAACATTTAACCAAACATCATTACAAAGAAAAAACGGTATACAAAACATCCAAACAAAAATTCTCTAAATGCTCAAACAAAGACAAAGTACAGAAAGTGCTGAGCACAAAATGCAATAATCAGTCTTTATTCAAGTTGTTTTGGCTAAAATGTTTTCAACAGTTCTGATCAGGTTACATTCATGTGTAAACATTGGCATGAGGCAAGACATTGGAAAACCTACAGTCGTTACACTGTGCATTCTTCTCATTGCATCATTAACAATAAAATGCAGCTGCAGGACTTGGAGGTAGCCCCCCCGTCTATGCTGATTCAAACACAACATTTTGTTTGTGATCAGAATCTAATTTGACAAACTGTTCATATGCAGGCAGCTGGCTTTCACCTTGCTTTTGTTTTTGATCGAGGACATCGACATGATAAAGGAGTGCCGCAGGGGCACATCACGTGCTGGTCAATCAGAGATGAAAATTAACATATATCAGCTTTGTAATGTGCAAAACAAATTCTCCATCTCCACCACATCTCTGGTACACTTTAGCATCCCTCATCTTCAACTGTAATGATTGTTTGATCCAGGGCACTTGTGACAAAATACATTTGGAAGAGGAAAACCTTTCTGGGAGCTACATTTGATTTAATAGTTTCTATTAACACACACAGTCCATCTTTGATACACTGGTTTTTATATGACATCGCCACAAGAAGAAATGGAGGCATGGATGGGAGTTTTCAATTGAACTATTATAAACATTTACACTGGTACATACTGTACATACCCAGTTCTTTTCCCAGCAAATAAGCAACATGGCCTTTTCTGACGGAAAATCATTACTGAGACAGGATTGGGGATTGCAACTGCAACAGGCCAACAATATAATATATATTTTTTTCATAAATAATTCTATGGCAGGATAGAAGAACACTTTTCACACACACCTTTTGACAGTTTTAGTTTGGGTTTCTGCATTGTCCTAAGTCAGCTTAAGTTAATCTTTAACATTGAATCCTCTCAATTTTTACATATGTTCTTCTTTTTTAAATGTTATCAAGGATAATGTTTAATAAGAATGAGCTGCAACACAAAAACACATATGGGTTACTGTATATTATTTCAGAGCTTTTCAGAGCTAACCAATAAAAACTGTTATGTTTCATATTATATATCTGACAAGAGCTGCTATTTGGTAGTGTTGGACCTTTACAAAGTCCTATCACGAGTCACTTTGATTGACAGATAGGGCAGTCAGGCTTTCCCACCGAATAGGCAATTATTCTCTTTCCTCTTTCCCCCTTTGTCTGAAACCAAATACTTCTCACCTCACAACTTCAGGATATGTCCAACATAAAGGATGCATTCCGAATGATGTACAGTATCAGTTGTAGGATCTCGGGCTCTGTCGGGACCCTGGGTCTCGCTCTGCCACCTCTGCATGGCCTGAAGGTCCGCATGATTCAGTGTCCCGTCCTTCAGGCCTCGAGAGTGTGCTGGAGGAAGCTTCAGCTCCAGGGTGCAACACCGACACCCCCTGCTGAGTCCCAGGGCTGATCCTCTGGTCAGTCAGAGGGCTGGTTAGGCCCAGATTGGACAGGGCATCCAGGGTGCCGTCTGGGTCCACCATCATGTCGATTACTGTCAGATTGGTGCAGAACAAACATTCGAAATTATTCTTGAATTCAACGCAGTACAGGCACTTGTAATTTGATGGGTCATAGTTCACTAAAAACTCAAAGATCATCACATTCATACCGAGCAGTTGTCTTTCCACTCTCCTCAGGTCTTGAATAATGGTTGAAATTTCCTGTAACGAAAACATAAAACTTGGTTGATGTGATTAAGTAAGTGAAAGTTCATACACCAAATAAGTCAACTCCATTCATCTCTTGGTGGCAGCAGGAATAAGTTTGGAGTGGTGCCGCTTACGCTCAGTAATGCTTTATGAGGCCTGTGACTGTGTGGTGGATAGACATATCTCTTGAAGGGTTCACATGAGGCCAGGCTGGGTTAAAGGCAGGATTTATTACCTGGCTACCGTCAGAGGCAGAAGTTTTGTGGACTTCAAAGTTTTTGCACCCGCAACAGCTTGTAAGTCTTCTTTCCCCATCAAAACAACCATGTTTGGTGTGCTCTGCTCTCCAAAAAGGGAATTTGCAAGGTAATCAAAATGGTATGTGCAAGACTGAAGCGTCTTTGATTTGATCCCCCAGACAGCTGTAATACTGTCAGCACTCACCGTGATTGCTTCAGTAAGTAATCAGATATTGTGTGGCTTGTACGATTACAGAGAAAGGGAAGGGGTGTATTTAAAACTGTATGGCATTAATCTCACCCTTTGAGAAGCTAATGGATTACTGACATTAACAAATTCTTAGGCAAAATAATTCATTAGTGTAGCCATATCAAATTGCCTTTCAGTTTCTGTCTTTTTGTATTAATTTATGCTAAACTAAAAAAAAAGCACATTATTATGCTGATAGACTTGCCTGAAATTTGACTGTCTGATGTAAAATGCCTCACACAATGCACGTCTTTCCATTTGCAAAAAAGGATGGTAACATGCTAACACAAGCACACATTTACTCTTTTTTTCTGTGACCATATCTTTTGTGCTATTCAGCCATGGTTAATAACACATGGTCATCACTTTAAAATGAACAGTGGTTTTCTGGGGATCTCATCGCTGCTTTTTGCAGATGATGTGGTCCTGATGGCATCATCGGCCTGTGACCTTCAGCACTCACTGGATCGGTTCGCAGCCGAGTGTGAAGCGGCTGGGATGAGGATCAGCACCTCTAAATCGGAGGCCATGGTTCTCAGCAGGAAACCGATGGAGTGCCTTCTCCAGGTAGGGAATGAGTCCTTACCCCAAGTGAAGGAGTTCAAGTACCTTGGGGTCTTGTTCGCGAGTGAGGGGACAATGGAGCGGGAGATTGGTCGGAGAATCGGTACAGCAGGTGCGGTATTACATTCAATTTATCGCACCGTTGTGACGAAAAGAGAGCTGAGCCAGAAGGTAAAGCTCTCAATCTACCGGTCAGTTTTTGTTCCTACCCTCACCTATGGTCATGAAGGCTGGGTCATGACCGAAAGAACAAGATCCAGGGTACAAGCGGCTGAAATGGGTTTCCTCAGGAGGGTAGCTGGCGTCTCCCTTAGAGATAGGGTGAGAAGCTCAGTTATCCGTGAGGAGCTCGGAGTAGAGCCGCTGCTCCTTTGCGTCGAAAGGAGCCAGTTGAGGTGGTTCGGGCATCTGGTAAGGATGCCCCCTGGGCGCCTCCCTAGGGAGGTGTTCCAGGCACGTCCAGCTGGGAGGAGGCCTCGGGGGAGACCCAGGACTAGGTGGAGGGATTATATCTCTAACCTGGCCTGGGAACGCCTCGGGATCCCCCAGTCAGAGCTGGTTAATGTGGCCCGGGAAAGGGAAGTTTGGGGTCCCCTGCTGGAGCTGCTACCCCCGCGACCCGACCCCGGATAAGCGGATGAAGATGGATGGATGGATGGATGGAGTGGTTTTCATGTTTTTTTTTTTCTTCACAGAAATCATTTTGAGCCCATACTGAAATCCTCACCACACATTCGGACACAACACTTGAACAGTCGACAGTCACGCAAACTGCTCTGTGAGGCTCTAGCTGGTTTGGAAATGCTGAATGCTCACATTAGCATGCTAACAATGACAATGCTAATATGCTGATGTTTAGAAGGAATAATCTTGGCCATGTTCACCGTCTTAGTTTAGTGTGTTAACATTGGCTAATTAGCAATTAACACAAAGTACAGTTGAGCCTGGTGGGAATGTGATTAGTTTTGTAAGTACCAAAGTATTGGACAAAGTGAAATTTGGACCTGGTAGTGCTCTAGAGGAAAGGTTGAGAGGTCACCTAAGTGATTACAATTCAACCTGAGGGGAACATAAATGTCTGAACCCAATATTATGGCAATCCATCCAATAGAGATATTTCAGTCTGGACAAAAGGTGGAGAGATAATCTCTAGAACAATGCTGCTAGCGTGGCTAAAAATATCACTTTTTTGTCTGTTTCACGAGCCTTCAGCAGATTAAACAGACAAAGTGTGAGAAGTGGACAGGCTCATCACCTTATTGGAGCACTTGAGTAGCAAGGAGTCGCGCTCTGCCTGCAGTTTGTTCTCAATCTCTTCCCATTTTCGTTCTTTATCCTTGAAGAGGATCCTGGAAGACAAGTCGGTATAAAAATAGATGAAAGTAAAATGTGTGAAAAATATTTTTTAATATACCTCTTCATAGAAGTATTAGTTGACTGTTAAAGTGATTTCATTCATTGTCTGTAGATTGTAGGAATAAAGAAAAGGCCTTTGAGTTGTCATCCTGCCTGTATTAATGAGTAAGACATGTAGCTGGTTGTCAGTGTAAACCTTTGTGATGTGCCACTCAAATTGTGTTGCCTGTCCTAGTTCTAACATCAAACACATACAGGAATTTTACCTCTCTGTAATATGTTTCCATTTTAACAATTCTATCCTGCATTTGTCTATTTCTCAGTAGGCTATAACATATATTACATTTACACCAAATAACTATAGCAGCACATGGACCCACTTCCTGTTTTGTCATGCAGCATGATGCTCACCTGATTTTGCAGGTTGTTTTGTCAACAGACTGACGTATCCTCGTTGAGAGCTGAGTGACAGATGCTAGTAGTAAACTGTCTAGCACCGCCTGATAGATGACGAAAAGGAACACATCTTTTATTTAACACTGACATACAATGAATGCACATAGTGGAATTATAGAGAGAAACTATGAAGGGTAACGCAACCCTTTCAATGTTAATGCTAAATTTAGCCTAATTTAGCTATGACTATGCATTTATAAACTATTTCTAATCAGCTCAGTCAGTAGCTTTGGGTCCAATCAGAAGCACAGTTTGTCTGTTGAAGGGTGACTGTAGTTGGCATGTAGGGAGCCCCCTCTTGTGGCACACTGTGGTACAGACTGACATGAGTTGACCTGCTACACAATTGTTCAGTATGCTCCAGCAGTAAACTCTTTACTCATACATGAAATAAAGACTTAAATGAGTAAATCATCCACAATTCAACTCTGGAATAGCCCTATTGTATGCAGATTGCCTGCGTATTTTGAGTATTGTTTAAAATTGAAACAGGGACTCACATCATCTCTATTCCATGTCTGTCGGCGGATGGAGCGGGAGCTCTGTCCACTAGAGCTTTGGGGTCGAAGCTCTACAGACCGCACATTGGTTCCCAGAATACTGCTGTGCTCTGCAGAAGGACCACTCGGGTCCAAGCTGTCATCAAATACACGCTCCTCCATCTGAGTAGCAGCAAATATATACAAAATTAGATTTTTTTGTTGTTGTAGGTATTTAATCTAGTAGATAGAAATAATAATTGTATAATCTGTTGACTACCAGCGTTCCAGGGTCAGTGGCTGCAGGGCTGACTGAGTCTATCTCTCCTGCCACATCATGAATTTCTCTGGCGAGCATGGCTAGGTCTTTGGCTAGGTCCTGGCTAATTCTGAGGAACAAGCACAAATACGAAAATCACCATCTGATATATGTTAAACAAATTATTCTTGTTTTATTTGACCAAAACGTAAAATCATGAAAATGAAATATACCTCTGAGCAGGAGAAGCATGTTTGAATACTGCTATCATGACTCATCACTCTTCTTAAACTGCCCTGGAGTCCCTCTCATCTACGTACCTAGCTATTTCCTCGCTGTGTGCTGTCCAGTCTCTCATATACTCGTCCTGTTCCCTGGAGTGCTGCCTCAGGGCAGATAGGCCTGCAGGATTAGGAGTTGCTGGGGCTGACCCTCCTAGCTGGCCTACCCGAGTGGAAGGGAACGGCCGCGAGTGGCCCTGCTTGGATATGTGGCGGTTTGAGCCATACTCGTCCTCTGAGGTGGAGGCATACTCCACAGGCACGCGGCGCCACCGAGTGCCAGCTAATGTTAGGAACAAATGGAAGTTAAGTTTAAACTGTGCTTCAAATGTGCTGTAAACACAACATTCAGGTTGATTGGGCAAATGTGTTCTTTACACACGTCCATCAGACAACAATAACATTCATTTGGAGTCATGTTTATGGCAACCTAATGAACCCATACCAATATTCACTCTCCTTTTAGCACTTTTTGGGTTTCCGTCAACAAAGAGAAATAGCTGCTAAATGCTGCAGGATGTTTACCATTTAGTCAAGCTGCTTGGTGCTGTTAGTTTTAGACCATAACACCAAAACAAAAAGCTGAAAGATGCTTTAAAAACTCGGCAAAGTTAAGAGTGATCATTTTCCGTGGTTTCGTCACTATGAGTGAATCCTTTCACATTATACATAATCATTTGACCCACTGTTTATGTAAGGTTTGTTCATTTTACATGCTTTACAGACAAATTGTATTACTTTTTAGGCAGTGACTTGGAAATAATGTGTGAAGGAGAAAACTATTGGTTACACTTTACTTGAAGGTATCTACATAAGAGTGACATGACACTATCATGAACGTGTCACGTTTATGACATAACACTTCTGTCATTAAGTGCCACTCGGTTTTTGTCATGACAAGTTAGGGTTAGGGTTAGAGTTAGGGTTAGGGTTCATGTGTCATGACAGTGTCATGTGTTCATGACAGTGTCATGTCACTCTTATGTAGATACCTTCAAGTAAAGTGTTACCAAACTATTTCCTTATTCAATGGACATGAGAGTAAATGGAAAGACAACTTACATGCAGGTGTGGCATGTCCATATGAGGAGGTGCCTTTATTTTTGTCAGGCAGCTTGGAGGCGCTGTTAGCCCGAGCTCTGGGTCCAGACACTGAGGTCATATTAGTCCCTCTTAGTCCTTGTCTTATGGCATAATCACCTGCAGCGCTCCGGGCCCCAAGACCTCTACTTCTTGTCACAGTGGCCTCTGAGTCACTCTGGGCGGACGGGGAGCCCACCCTCGGCTTCCTCGGCTGTGCCAGAGCCTCTATCCTGGACATTCCCCTTCTTGCCATCCCTGTCCTGGATGTGGAACTTGCGGTGGAGGCCTCAGAAGCTACCGACATCCGGTCAAGATCAGCAGGTTCAGTGTCTGAGGAGTCCCCAAGGCGGGCTCGCCTCAGCAGGGATGCCCTGGTGGGCCTGGGTTTGGGAACATTAGTGGTTTTACTGGCTGCAGAGGAGGCTGGGGCCTGGTTGATTTTAGCCCGACTAGACTTGGTGCCAGCCCCCACTGTTGTGCTCCCAGTCTGGGCTCTGGTATGTGAACTTCTAGATTCCTTTCTTGATGTAGAGGTGGGCTGGGAGTCAGAGAGGAGTGAGTTGGAGTTGACGTCATCATCAGTGAGGTCTTGGGAAGTCCAGGGGCGGCTGGGCTGCGCAGGACCAGATGCCCTGGTCTTGACCCTCCTGTCCTGGGTCTCTCGGCCCCCAGCAGGGCCTTTGCCGGATGAGCACACTACCGTTCTCTCCTTCTGCTGTCCTGCAAGAGTCCGCCGTTTTACTTTTCTGGCTCCGTCAGCCTGGCTTACTGTGCTGGTCGTGTCCACGTCTGACTCTGGTGACATGGAGCCTTCAATGGACTGACTTGGTGGATCACCTTGGTCTGACACAGTCGTCTCTAAAAAGGCTGCCACAGCTTCTGAGTCTTTCTGCAGTGTGGTGCTGTCAATGCCAGCCTCCTTGCTCTGAGATCTGCTGCTTTTGAGCCCATCGATACAAGGTCTGAGCTCAATGGGCATGCTAGAGCTTGGTTTCTCCACAGTAAAACTCTCCTGCCTCAACAATGGTTTCCCGCTACTTTCCCTAGCCTTCTCCTCTTCCTTTTTCCTCCTCCGTGCCTCCTCCAGTCTTTTCTCCCCGCTGGTCAGTGGACGAGGGGGGAGCTTGGTCAACACACCTGACTGGCATGATCTCCCTCCAGCACTGTCCTGTGACTTGGCTGGTGAGGAGCGACTGGGGCTACCACCGTGACTGCCCGCACCTCCAACGCCATGACCGGGCCGATTCTTTCCCCTGGCCGTCTTCTCCCCCTGGCTCTCCTTCTCCTGTAGCTCTGTGTCCTGTTTCTCCCCCAAATCTGTACGCAAGCCTGCGCCTGGGGTCCTCCTTCCTAGGGTGAGCTCCTCACCTGGCAGCTGGGGCAGGGTTCTCCTCTTTTGCTCCGTGTAGCTAGACGAGACAAAGGAGGCTGAATAGCTGGACTCACTTATTTCAGCTGAAAGGAGAGAAAAACATATTACTAAAGTGGGTCCGCTGTATATTACATATCAACGGTGGGTGGTGTTCTGGTAGAATTTATGCACTGGTACTGTGGTTTTCATTTAGTGAGTCTCTTCCTACTAAGGCTGCATGATATGAAGAAAATATGCGATAACGTTGAATATGGCGTTGACGATATTACTTGCATTCTGCTATAATACAAAAAAATGCTTGTTGAATTTAAAACAAATGAAAGGAAACCATTTCCAACATTACTTTATTGAAAAAATGTAACATTGAATTGAATATAAAAGGCCCCACTAAATTAAGAATGACTGATAGATTTTGAAGTGCGGTTTCTACTGATATTTTCTTTCAACTAACACAAAAAATCCATCCGTAAGCGTCCATCACGATATGTCGCAGCCTTTCGCGATATGGTTATTGCGCCAGTTGATATTGCGATGACGATTAAAAAAACGAGATATTGTGCAGCCCTACTTCCTACCAGATTAACCATGAGATGTGCCATTGACCAACAAAAACCTGGTCTAAAGTCAATAGCGCAGCATTTCATTGTTATTTTAACAGCAAATTAGTAAAATGCGCCTAGGCTCGTGCACAGTGTGCGCACACTATGCTTGATACACACACACACAGGGAAGCGCAGCAGCACACAAACATGCAAAAGATTAAAAATAAAAATATTACGGTGGGAGATGACACTCTGATTGGTTCATTGCATGTTATGCCCAAAACACACCTATGAATTAATGAAGACACTAAGTACAAAACTTTTGAACCATGCGCCCGGACCACGGACCCTTTTTTTCCCCGTCAAACTAGCAAAAGTGGATTTGGACACGCCCTTAACGCACCTGCGCCATACGCTTCATGCCGTGCGCTTAGATCGTTAAAATAGGGCCCTAAATCACTTCAGCTTTAAATGATTGACCATCTTACCTCTGTCCTCTGTGACCATGATGTGACTCTCTCCTCCTGATCCCTCAGGGTCTGTCCTAATGTGATTGGCAGCCAGAGTGGCCCACTGCGAAACCCAGCGAGGACCGCCCACCATCAATTCCTCAGATAGTACCTGGACAAAGACAGCATGAAAGATACAAGAGAAACATGATAGTAAATTACACTGTTTAGACACCTGGCACATTTTTGGCTTGAATTCAAAAGCTTTCAGTTTTTGCACCTCTGTCTCCATGCGTCCAGGCTTTCCTCTGTCTCCGGTACCAGACCTCTGGGAGGTCAGCCTTTCTTTTTGGTCAGCACCACCCAACCTGGATACACACACACCCTCCTGCTCATCCACACCAAACACCTGCAACACACACACACACACACACACACACACACACACACACACACACACACACACACACACACACACACACACACACATGCAAACGTGAGCAAGCATACATGTATGAAAATGATTGTTTTATGATTATAGAAAATGGGGTTAATTAACCTTGTCGATCATTTTCCTAGCCTCTTCCTCCTCATGATCTCCATTCTCCAGCTCAATAGTATAGGTCCCTCTGTCACTATAATCATCCCCGTGGTGATAGCACTCATCACGCCCACTCTGCTGATGTGGTGCCGAGCCCCGTCGCCTCTCCACGAATCCACCTGCCATTTTGGAAGTCGAAGTCTTGCGACGGCGAGCAGGACTGTCCTCCTCTGCGAAGAGCCCCTCTGGTACGTTAGCGCGACCCTCTCTGATCTTCATCCCTGCACTGCCCCACAGCCCCCACGAGCGTTCCTCCATTGCTGCAGCCCTGCGCTGCTCGCCAAGTGCATTCTCTGAGTCACTCTGAGTACCGTCCTCATGTTTACTGCCTGGCACGGCATAGGTTTAGAAGACGGTAATGTGTCAGAATGTAAAGACAGAGACGAGGAGGGTTAAAGAGAGGCTTTGGCTAAATTAAACTGAAGTAAACAACACACATCTAATGTTAAATACACACACACACACACACACACACACACACACACACATGCTGCCCAAATGGCTGCACATACACACCTTTAAGACTCTTCAGTTGTACAGGCACATCACTCTTTACACTTTCCCCATCATCCTCTGCGACCGTGTCTTTCAGGGCCAACGGCAGCTCATTCTGGGCCAGCCAGTCGGCAACTTTAACCTCCGCAGCTACCATGGCTGTTTGAAGTGGACTCAGCTCCTCCCCAACAGCTCTTTTAGGATGCGGCCTGGTCTCCGGTCCCACCTTCGCCACTCGATCTTTGACAGTCACTTTACCTGACGCCCCAGGGTCAAACTCAATGGTGAAGGAGGCGTGGCCGTGGATGGGCTCTGCAGCAGAAGAAGCACCAGCCTCTTGTTCTCGTGAAGGGGCCTCACCACTCACTTTACCTAATGAGGAAGTATCCTTGGTTGGGATCTCAAAGTAGCTAGGCTCCTGATTGGAAGCTGTTTGCGGGGCAGACTTTGGGACCTCTGTACATTTTTTGCTGTCTGTCAAAATTAAAGCAAACATATGTATTTAGCCCCATAAGGTCTACTAAACTGAACATATTTAAAATTGCGTAAATTAGAGATATTAAAAGACATTAAGTAGTTTTTTTGCAGTCTTGCAAATACCTGTTTCAGATATTTCTCGCTTCCGATCTGAGCTCTTCTCCTCAGGCCTCCCGGGTTGCTGGTCATCGTCTCCCCACCAGGCCGGCTGGCCATAGAGGGGCGTGATTCTGTGCAACACTGCTCCGTCCCCTGGCAAAAGTTAGTCAGTAAGACAGTTAGTCTTACATGGGAATGGCACGGCTACATTTACCACACCCCCACCCCTTTAGCATTTATAATGGTTTTGAATACATAATATACAATTATGTAATGTAAGCACATATTTTAAGTGTTTATCAATGTATTTATACTATATAATTTGCATAATTTGGGTCAGGAATTTGTCAAACATGCCAATCACAATTTCCCAGAACCCAAGATGAGCTCTTAAAATTGTTTTTGTTGTCCGACCAACAGACCAAAACTCAAACATATTCAATTTACGAAGATATAAAACGGACAAAAGAACGAAATCATCAAATTGAGAAGCAAGAACCAGCTAAAGTTTGGCCTTATTGATTGATAAATGACTCAAAATTGTTGACAAATACATTAATTGACTAATCTTTTGCTAAATACTTGCTAAAATACTTTTGACCATATCTAACCATCAATACGTTATCCTGAGACTAAATTTGTGACAGAGGCATCTAAAGACTGAGATCGGTGTCATTGATTTGCTCATGTAGTATAGTAACCAGTATCCTGTGCACTGCATCCTCGGACATTCTCACTTGTTGTCTTTTCTTCCACCCTGCTGGCCTCGGGGGGTTTGGCGGCGGCCCCTTCACATGCTGGTGCTGCCGCTGCTGCCTCGGAGGGTATCGCCTCAGATTTCGCCGATTCCACCTCTGGAGGTTTCTTCTGGTTCAGCTGCAGCTGGATACTGAACTTCTCATGCTGACGGTCCGGACAAGCAAGGAGAGTTTAGAGAGATAGAGGCAAAACATGAAAGCGCTGCTAAATCTATACCAGGGCAGTCAGATTTTTGTTTATTGGACATTTTAGAAAACATTCTTTCTCATACAACTTATAGTGCATAACTCCAGACTATACTTTTTTTTTTTTTTATCTCGGTCATCGCTTATAACTGAGAAGACATTCTGAATATTACTGCATCAAACTTTCATCTTCCTCATTAAGATGAATTCCTACCCTTTCTACAGCTACCTGGGCAGTTTGCTGTGATGAAACAGCAGATTCATCTATCTTGAAAAGTAGTATTTTCCCAGTTCAGCAGAACTCTTCGCTCTCTGACTAAAATCCACCTCACTCAGGTTGTTTATTTTACACGGCTTGCTGCACTGAACATTGAGCAGACATATTTACTCTCTCCATTAACACATGGACATGCACAGGGTGCTGTCTAACCTTTAGGGCCTCCTCTGGAATATGCATCTCTCCTCGAACCACAGTGAACAGGTTGGTATGTGAGGCAGGTTAAGGTAGAAGACGATGAACTCTTTGCAGGGGTGAGAAACATGCACTGATAGCCTTATCTATTATGCAGCAGGCAGAGTGCAATGAGCATTCACAGCTATTCAAGATCATATAAAGTTACAGTGTTGTGAACACTGACCTTGTGCTACATGTCACTAGGTTCGACGGGAACAAAAGGCCATATTCAAAAGGATATCGTATCCAAACCTCAATTTGTCATCAATTTTCAGCGTGACGTAGATTTGCTCCTGTATTCTGACATCATTGACAAATGTCTGCGAACAAAAAAACAAGAGTGATTAAGAACAACAGGGTTAAGATAGGTTGTGGGTCGGGTTTGAGTAAGCTAACTAGAAAATATCATGGGTTCAGGCAGGCGAGTCAAAAAGCGACAAAAGCTGCATTCTGAGTAAGTTATTAATAATAAGCTCTTTCTCTCAAACACACACACACAAACACACACACAAACACACACACACACACACACACCATCACGTTTTTTTGTGGCATGTGCGGTGTGGGTTGGCTCTCAAAACTGGTCGGGTCGGTGCGGGTATTAAAAAACCATGACCTGCGCATGATAGCTTGATAGTCAAAGAAATGAAACAATCAGTTTTCATCAGAGGGTAGCTTAGCACTTGTTGATGACAACACTACAACTGACACCATCTTCTATCATGAACTTCAGTATGTATAGATCTTCCTCAGACATGTTTAAGGACATAAGAATACCCTAAATAATCATTTGTAATAAGCATTTGCTTGGAATATGTCATCTACTTCAGTGGTTCCCAACCTTTTTTGCTTGGCGCCCCCCCTACTTATGTCTAAGAAAAGCTGATCCCCCGAAAACAGAAGTGGAGGTAACTCTCGAGATAGAGCCTTACTTTCTTTTTTTTGATAAAGAGGAGTTATCAGCACTTTTACGTTGTTTCATTCATAAAATAGTGATGCCGTGGCGGCAGGACAAACGAGGGATGATAGCAGCTAGCAGCTGACCTGATGACAGCAAGGGTCACAGGTTAAGAGGTCCCGGAGGTTTGGCCTACTAAGTAGCCTGCCTACAATTTTAAGCCAGAACAAAAATATATAGTTTTCATACAGACTTTTATATACATTATATATTCTAGTGTATTATCATAATTTGTTTAACATGCGCAAATATATATTTTTTTACCTCAACCTCAAACCAGATAAAGACTTGCGCCCCCCTCTGTGATCTTTGCTGCCCCCCTGAGGGGTCCCCGGAACCCAGGTTGGGAACCACTGATCTAGTTCACTGAAATGTCCAGTGTATGTGCTTGTGTAAATTGCATATTTAACCAGGATTAGCTTCCAACTATTTGTGATGTCACAGAATCATGCTGGAATTTAAAGTGAGCAGAGAAACTTTCCCTCTTCAGCAGATGACTGTGAAAGCATCCTTCTAGGGTTGATGTATAACACAGTCTGCCTTTTACTGTATCTTTTCTGAGCAGTAAGTAAATAAAGCAGTAATGACACAGAATAGTGATACAGAAAACACTCACCCCATTCAAGCTGCCCAGGTCCTTCACTTTATGTTCGTCTGTATTTGGCTCATAGTTGATGACAGCATGCTGCTTGTCCACACTGCGGGACTTAAATCACACAATATCCAGTCAATCACTGTAATCCACGCTAATCTCAGCGATTCAGATGATAATCCAGCCCAGATGGAGAAATGACAGCTCAGAGCTTGTGTCTGGAGGAGTACTGTACCTGCAGCATGAGCTCGCAGTCGTCCCTCCCCACAAAGATCATCTCCCTGGGGAGACGATGACGCGTCCCCCCGCTGCTAACCAGGAACCAGGAAGTCAGACTCATCTCGGCCTCACTAGCTCACCTTTGACCCTTAATGCATCCTGCTGAAAACAGGAACAGTGTTAGACTGCAGTTATCCATTCATGAGTCTATTCACAAGTAATGCTTTAAACAATAAAAACACAAGTTCTTACAGTGTACTTACAGTTACTTCATGCAATTACAGAACAAATAAAAACAGCTGTGTGTTTGTGCATGTGTGTGCCATATGCACAGTAGCTATTTCAGGTATCACCCGAGGACACTGACATGCCTATCTCTCCTTGTAATGCAGCAAACAATACCAAAGAAGAACTGTAAGTGTAAAAACAATTTAAAGAATCTTGGCATTCTACTAAACTCCCAAATTAAAATATCCACCACAGATGCCGCACCCCCGAAAAAATTGGAGGAGTTATACATTGTACAAAAAGAAAGAGGAAGTAAGGATGATGTGGGTAAATAATGAGAAAGACATCCATAAAGATAGATATGATACATGTACATTTCGACAGCTAAATTAAGTGGACGCTGTTTAGAAAGTTAGACACACACATGCCAGGGAGAGGCAGTGGAAATAGAAGATAAAGAGAGCAATACTGTTCTTCTTGAAAACCCACATCTTTGCTCCCCATGATGCTCTCATATGATTCCCATGCAGTTGTCAGACTGCCCATGAACATATACCAGCACAACAGATCTTTTCACTGAGACAAACAGCTGGTCCTCCCTCTGCAGGAGCATCATCATCAGAACACAGGCCTTGCTGACTCACGCTCTGAAGAAGCCATAGGGGAATTAGTGGGATCTAATTATGCACACTTTGTCATATTTGGGACTCCTTTTTTGTGCATCAACTAGATCACAATGGGACCTTACAGCCCCCCCTCCCTGTGGAGAAATGGACTTGTTAATCCTTTCAGTGGGCTTCTAGTGGCCCAGATTTTCCTTTTAGTCGCTTGACCACACACGGCTTCATCATCCACTCTCAGTCATAAATCTCCTCTGCAAATGACAACACGTCAAGTGTGCTTTAAAGCGGCGGTAGCTGATGGGTTATAGTCGGCCAATGACAGTGCCTGCAAATTAGCCCAGTTAGGCCGTGTCTCAGTCCAGCGTTTATCATGGAGACATTTGATAACGACACCGTTCTAGAGAGGAATATCCCCTTGAAATAAACTAATATAGGCTACAAAAACACAAAACCCACGCACATTATAAATAAATAAATCTACAGTGTGTGTCTCCCGTGAATGCTTATTACCGACTTGTCATCTGAAGCGTAGGATATTGATCCTTAACGTTCTATCCCTCTTCTGTCCCGCGCGCTCTTTAAGCCAAATAGAGGCTAATTAAGACAAATTCAGCGATAACAGTTCTCACATGTTATTGTAAATCAGGTTAAGGAGGCTGTTTGCTGTTGTGCAGCCGAGGCTCTCCCCTGATGGACGACAGGCTATAGGTTTGTTTGTCGCACAAACACAGCGATGCTCATTTCACCGTCTCCATCCTCGGCGCTGAGAAAGCAGGAGGAGACAACAGCAGGAACAGAACCGACTAACAGAGGAAGATACATGGCACTCACCAGGGGCTCTACGGACAATCAGCATCCGATATGGGGAGGATTATGAACAGCGTTGCTGCTGCTGCTGCTGCTGCTCGTGCCCAGCCCTGCTCCTTCAGCATCACTGTGTCTTGGCCTCACGGTGGCGCTATGTCCGCGTATAGGAAGAGCATATGAGGTTATGTAATATACTGACAGAAAACGGTGAGTGGCCTGTATTATATAAGTAATGGTGGATTTTGGACAAGCAATATATGAGCGTATAGGCCTATATGAGGCTGTAACTTTGGTCTGAGAAATGTGTGTGTGTGTGTGTGTGTGTGTGTGTGTGTGTGTGTGTGCGTGCGTGCGTGTGTGTGCGTGCGTGCGTGCGTGCGTGCGTGCGTGCGTGTGTGTGTGTGTGTGTGTGTGTGTGTGTGTGTGTGTGTTTCTACATTAATTTAGGTACTAAGGTGATATAAAATCCAGGAAAGAATTAAGTTGATCATAACGATAAATTCTCCCAGAAAGAATAGTACTAAACTATGTAAGAGAAAAAAAGATGTCTTACTTTCTTTATTGTTTAAAATACGAGCCGATCACCGAGACTTACAAATAAAATAATATCAAACAAAAAGCCTAATACATACTATTATATAGAGTCTATAGACTGTATATATAATAGTAGCCTACGTATGAAAAAGCAGATTATGAACACATGCATCGGTACAACAAGCGGTTCCTGGGGAATCTGGTTTTGAAATTGCAATAACATTTCTACATGGTCTCCAGCTTTGGGACAAAATTATATATATATATATATATATATATATATATATATATATATATATATATATATATATATATATATATATATATATATATATATATATAGGTTTTGAGGACATCCAACCCCTTATCTAACACAATATTATGTATGTTTGTAGACTATTTGAGTAATAGTAGTAAAGTATTATTGTTCGTATTTTTTATAGCCTAATTTAAGTGTAGTTTGCATTAAGACAAAAATAATTATGTGCCATTCTGAGGCCTGGGCTAAGAAATAAATTATAGCCCAACTCAATACTCTGTATAAACATTATTGACTATATAATGGCATCATGATTTGAGTCAATTTCCAATTGAAACACTAGATGGCGCCAAAGTATTGAGCTGTGACGTGGAAGAGGGCTAAGATACAGCTCCTGAGCCTGATCAATTATGAGGATTTCATGGCAACAACTAAATTATTCAAAATCACTTAAGTCTCATGAAACCAAATCAAACCAAACCGAATCGAACCGAACCAAAAATATCAATCAGTATGTTTGGAATACTAGCACTTAGGCAAATCAGTTATATTTATTTTTTCTTAATTATATGAAACACAGTTTATGAGAATGATCTCTCCTGACTCTTGTTTATGAGCCCCCATCTGTATTAAGTTATGGGAGATGTAATAGCCTAAATGTGAGTAATATGGCTCAAACTCAATTTGTTATAACTTTATTTAATATAGCGAAATGAAACCAAAAAGATATAGACTATTAAAAAGAAAAAATAATACTTTTCTTTAGGTTATTTTCGACACATAGAGTGGGGTCTCGACCTACTTTATCTGAGTGTCCTGAGATAACTTCTGCTGTGATTTGACACTATAAACAACATTGAATTGACATTTGTGTAATTTATATAATTATACAAATGGGACCCAGGTAAGCCCTGCTATAGGTTAGCCTTCTTCTACTATGTGACATTCATTGTTTTAGCTAAATACCCATTTGAGCTTCCATTACACAGCAATTATTAGCCTATACCGTTTAAAGTGCAGCCACACATCATTGATGCATTAAGCCTCAGAGGGGTTCCTGAAGGATGAGAACATTTAGCCTAGGTGTCTTTTTCTTGTGCTTTTATTGTAAGATAAACATTATGCTTTGTAGCTGAAGCCAAAAACACAATCAAAACAGCGGTAGAATTGCAGCGATGTTTCAAAATGATTCAAATGATTTTAGTCATAATTAGTTTACTCTTTCAGCTCCCAGTTTATAATGGGCCATTATTTGCCTGGTTGCATGTGATTGTAAATCTGGAAGCACTGCGTGTGCTTCTGTAAAACTACTCAACATAGATGCTAAATCATTTGAATAGGCTAGATATATCATATATAATATGACAACACTATAACAGAATATTACAGTGCAGTAACGTTTCAGCAGTGTGTTTTTAATAATAATCATAAGTGCTGTTGTAGCCTACTCTGTTAAGAAATGTGTCTGCTTATCTATCACATACACAACATGTCAGATGAAAACATTAAGATAAGCTGCAACAACAAATCTCTGTTTCACTTTATAGCCTATAGATTTTTCAAAATAGACTCAGGTGCATTGTTCACGCCGATTTAACACCTTTAACACGCTGTTTCAAATCAAACATCAAAACAAATGACGGTGTAGCCTATAAATCAAAGGACATTGGATTCTAAATGAAGGCTGACATCCATTATTTAGTAGATTAGTTTTTTTCTTGTTCTCTTTTTCATTTTATATTACAATACTGTTCATTTGATATTCTATCTAGCTGTCTTGCATTTCGGCCACCCGTGTTAACATTTGTAAATTGTAAATTGATCCACTATGTAGCCTATACATATAGCCTACAAATAGGGAAACCGATGGAAACCGTATAAAGAGCTCTTCTTCATTGCTAATTCGTCGCCTATAGAAAGCTTTAATATCACAAAAGAAACCAATCTAACAAAAAACAAAAACAAACAAAAAATACATAGTTTCTTTCTGTCATGGCCATAATTTATATATATATATAGGCTAATAATTATGATGAAAAAAGACACTTTATCCCACCTTTATGTAAATATACAATCTCCAGTCTACTGAACATTTACATAATCAATTATTATTTAAATCAGCCTGAAAATAAACTCCTATAAATATGGAGCAGTAAAACAGGGTTTATACTAAAACATGCGCTGACTGCTCCTGTACTTCCCTGGATAACTCCTCTCTCTCTCTCTCTCTCTCTCTCTCTCTCTCTCTCTCTCTCTCTCTCTCTCTCTCTCGCTCTCGCTCTCTCTCTCTCTCTCTCTCTCTCTCTCGCTCTCTTAGCCCAGCCCCCTTGATCCCCTCTGTCCATTGGTGTCTTCGGGGTCTCTCTTCTCTCCCCCCCCTACCCCCCCACCCCGCCTCCTTCCATAGGTAGTCTATAATGAGTGTCCATTGGTTTTTATTACGACTTGTCCCCCTCCCACTGGCCGGCTTCGCCCTGCCCATGTTTTCTATGTCTCAGTCCGTCCATCTCCTGACGTTCAAGTTCGAAGGAACGTCACGTCCGCACTTGAACTTGCAGCTCAGGGGGGTATCGCCGTACCCCCATCACTCTCTCTTTGCGAAAAAGTCATGAAGAGGTCCGCACAGCCCGAAGCGCGCGACGCCTCACCCTCTGTATGAGCTGCACTTCATTTTTTTTCTTCTTTTTCCTATTTGGACGTCAGACGCATCAATGAAGAAATTTCATTTGGAGTCTACCTTGTAGGAACGGATTTCCCAATGTGAACTCAGCTGAAAAGCCGCCACTAAACCAACATGTCTCGCCGCAAGCAAGGCAAACCCCAGCACTTGAGCAAACGGGAGTTTTCGTGTAAGTGGAACTGAATCGCATTTTGACTTCAGTTAGCTGTTTGTCGCTCTCAACGAGCCAGTTCTTGTTTTCTTATGTACAGGGCAACTTCCTCGGGGGATTTGAATAGGTAGGATACGGCCACGTACGGGCACACCGCTGTCCTGAGTGAAATTACCAAAAACGCAAACACATCCAAGACTAGGCTACAGGTTATTTTATATTGATTATGGGATCCTCTGCTAGAAGTTTTCAAACAACGTGACAGAGAGCTTCAACTTGTGTTGGTTAACTGTGTTGTATAGGCTAACGCAGCCTTCAAGGTTTCTTTCGCCATTAAAGGGCATGCATATGCTTTATGGCCAGAGACCTTTGCCTATATGAAGGCAGCCCAAGCCTACTGCACTGCTGCCATCAGCTCATACGTTTATAGATGTAGCGTATAAAGCTGTTCCACAACAACTAAGCACGTTCTTCTTTTGGTTGTTAGAATGTATTTACAGAGGTTTGAGCTGGTTTGGACACAGGGAAGTGGTGTTTACATGCCCGCTGGTCCACAGCGCAGAGACCTCGTGTGCCTTACCTAGACGGAATATAGTTTCTGTGTCACAAATTCCTCACAGCTGCTGTTTTAACATCACGTCTTTAATGCGCAGCATGTTATCTAGTGTCATTAACAGATAGATGCTGCTCTATAGTTTAAATCCACGTCAATCTCCGTGCGCGATATTGTTTTGCAACTACGGTAGAGGAAATCAGGAAAGTCGTTTTACGCGCGTGCGAAAAAAAAAAAAATACAGGGCATTGATTGATATTGCATAATTGCATGATATGATTTTCGCGCTGTCTAGACGCGTTTATTTTTGCAGGAGAATGTTTTCCCACCATGCGTCTGATAACTGCTTCATACACTTCAGTGAATACGGAGACGTCTCCAAATATACACATTGTTATAATTTAAGTCATAAGTGGAGATCAGGAGCCTGTGTTTTCCATTTGTCCTGAATTATTTCTGTAGTAAATGTGTCACTGCATGCTGTTCCCATTTCGGCTGAAACCAATTATGCTCTCGCAACATATATGCCTTCTTGTGAGGGCTAATTGTCTAAAGGGTTGCCAGTGGGGGGCGCAATATGATTGTACTCCTGTAGGCCACTTATGGACTTGAACTTGATCCACTTTATCCCTGTGCTGCTTGACCAAGCACATGCAGAGGATTGTTTTAGCAGAAATAACTGAAGTGGATATTTTTATGCTCCTTGTGCTTCTCGTGTGAGGTTTCTAAAGGAGGAAAGAGAAAGTGAAATATTGAAAATATCAAAAGAGAATGCAGACATAAAGTGTTTAAAGACAAGCAGATATAGGGTGGTTTGCATAGAACAATTTACAAAAAAATATTCACATTTCAAAATCAACTTTCTTCCCAATTTCAGAGGTTTTAATTTAGACCTTATCATTTGTTCTTTTGGCTCTCTGACCCAGATCTTTTGAGTTCAGTTAGTTTCACATAAGAATTATGTCTTGTATATTCATATTATTTATTTGAACAGCAAACTACTTGACACTACATCATCTTGTTTTGGGGCCAATAGTGAACTATCAAGGGACACTTCATTACATATTTATGCAGGCAGAGGACATTTACCTTACATGCTTGATACATTTATTTCTTTTTTTTGCTCCATTTGATCATGAAAAAAAAAAAATCCCCAGAAATGAAATTATTGATCCGCTGTTATAACAGGAGCCATAAAAATGGAAAATGGCAAACGAAAGAGGCCTAATGATTTTCCTGATAGTGAAACAGACCTCCTACTGTAGCCCAGTGGGAAACACTGGCCTAAACTGATTTAAATTCTGCCGCAGCCGGATGTCTGAGAAAAGGATTATATTTTAGTTTTCAAAGTTATTCACATCACTCTTGCGTGGCATCAAAATGAGATTATTTGGTTTGAAGAAAATCTTTCCACCTAACCCAGCCTCACACACCCCGCCTGTGTCCATGTCATAAACTGGTTACGATAAGCTCCAGTAAAATAGGGGCAAATTCCCTCATCTTTAATGCAGTTGAACATACAGGTAACAGGGCCTATCTTGCATAGTCCCTCACCACCTTCTCGTCTGACCCGACACGGAATTAAAGGTTGAACCGGCGGCAAGAATTCATCACGCCTTATCTCAACATCCCAGTCGGGGCGCCCAATGTCGTTTACCGTGTGGCTAGATTACTTCTTTAAAAATGCTCTCTGTCTCTCTCTCTTCTCTTTTCTCTCTCTCTCTCTCTCTCTCTCTCTCTCTCTCTCTCTCTCTCTCTCTGCCAGTACTTCAGGGACCTACTCCACATCCAACCCCTCAATGTCTAACCTTGGTTCATGAGATCCCAGCACTTTTAACGAAATGGGGTCCAATCATCTTGAACTCAAATTAGAATCTATTTTTTGATTCTCAGAGGTGTTAGGTTCATTAAAAAAGGGAGATTGGCAGCACAATAAAGAGGGTCAAGCAACTTAATCGTTTGGCTGCTGCCTGCAAGCTGAACGTGTCAGTCCTTATCGAAGTAGTCTGTGTGCTCTTTCTGTCTTTCTTTCTTTTCTAAAAATATGTTTATACACATTTTACAACCTGACCTTATTCCTGTAGATGTCTTTATATTGTGTATATGTGTTTGCCTCTCCTGACACACATTAGTTTACCATCTCTTTCTCTCTCTCTACTACTAACTATATCTCACAATCTTCTTTTTTTTTGTCTTCCTGTCCAGCTGAGCCGCTGTCAGGTGTTTTACCAGGAGAAAACTGTCAGGACTCCCCCAGGCTGGGAGAGGCTCAGGGTGAGCCCCTCAAAGGGGACCAGGACCTGCTGACCTGCGGCCAGTGCCACTCCCGTTTCCCCCTGGCTGACATCTTGCTTTTCATTGAACACAAACGGAGGCAGTGCCACGGGAGCCTCTGTATGGACAAACCTCTGGACAGGCCACCATCCTCCCCGCTCGCCTCTCCCCTGTCCACGTCCTCCTCGCACTCGCGGACCCAACATCAGCACCCGCGGAGGGCGTGTCACCCCGTGGAGGTGGCCGTTCAGGTTTCGCCGCGCGATGAGGATTGTTTATCTGCACCCTTGCAAGGAATAATCCCCAAGCAGGAGAATATCACAGGTAAACACAGTGGGAGATTAAAATGGCTGCCACACAAGAGTAAACAAATGAGCAGGAAAAAACAATTGTGGGAAGTGAGTCTTCAAGGTCTAAAGGTTTGCAGTGGGTCACACTTTCCAAGGTTCCAAGAGAGTTTATTTCAAAAGGGGAGCAAATGCTCTCTCCGATTTTGTTTGTTTTTTGCTTCTGGTATCAGGGATGTATCCAATCTGCTTAACCAGAGTGTGAAATATCTGCAGCTGCATTTAGAAGCTGTGAATCTCCCTCAGCTGCGTCATGAACCCACATGAAGACCAGCTGAAGCTGAAAATGATTCTGAGAAACTGAAACATTTGCAGATAGTGAAAAAGACACACACAGACACAGACAAAGAAACAGATGATATGAAAGAGAGAGAGAGAGAGAGAGAGAAAGAAAGAGAGAGAGAGAGAGAGAGAGAGAGAGAGAGAGAGAGAGAAAGATGGATTTCTTTTGGTTTGTTGCTGCATCACAGATGTGCTCAGATCCTGTGGCCTCCACATTCTCTCTCATGTGGTGGTGAGAGATGTATCTCTATCCCTCCCTGGCTTATTACACCGCCATATCTCTCGTTCCCTCAAATATGCGCCTGTGAAGGCTCACTCGGATGCTAAAATTAAAGACAGATAGAAAGAATGTAATTATGCTGAACTGTCAAGGAAGAAGCGTTTATTTGAGGAGCCCTGCAGCCACTAATTGTCAGTGTTTTTCTTGATTTGAGTAATTAAGGACTTCTTTCGGCGGCTGGTTGGTTTGTTGTTTGTCCACCGGGGCTAAATGAGGCTGTAGTGAAAACATGAGTCGCTGTGCAAACAAGCGTGGGTCCCTTGTGACTATTTCTTTACAGAGTGGGGTTTGATTTTGACTAGCCTATTTGAATGTTTATCCATTTTCTTTAACAGATCCGATATTGTGTGCCAAGTTGGGATGATTGTCTGGGCAGATTTAATTTGATCCCAATTCAGGGCTAAATGCACGGAGAGTAGTTCTTAATAATGTGCACTACTGTACTGTATTAGTCAGCGCTGCAGCTTTGCAGACTGAATTGTAAAGGGACTACTGTTAGCTGTTGTTAGCTAGTCGGCCCGCTGTCATACAGAATGACCACGGTTCATTAGTGTGCAGTTTGTTAAACATCTGCCACACACACACACACACACACACACACACACGCACACACACACACACACACACAGCCCGACCGACGGACCGACTAGTGCACACACGTCCTCACACACACATTCAACATGCCTCTTGGCCTTGTCAGCTGTTCGAACATGCTTTTCTTTGCTCATTTCGATCATCATGCAGTGGAGTTCACATGATATCATAAGGTCACTAGCATTGTGAGCAGAGTTTTATTTATAGGCCTTATGTCTCTTGTCATTGTGCAACCCTCAGGCTTTGCTTGATGATGTAATGAACAGATTAATTTGGTTTGTCCGGGGAGTGAGGACGTGCCCTGGTGTGACACCTCACCTGATTGTCTTATAACCCTGTTATAACATTTCCTTGTGTAAAAACCTGAGAGGAAGAAAACACGAGTGTGTGAGGTCAAGATTACAGATAAGGAAACAGAATAAACCTGCTGCAACAGATTTTAGGTAAAACAGAAGATGTAGCCACTGTGCAGGATAGACCACACATCAGTCACATATGCATAAAAGCCAGCCCCCCCCCACCTCTGTTTTCTGTATCCAAGATTGATGGATACAGACTAGCAGTGCCAGCACGCCACCCCATGCCCCATATGCTAGCTGCCATGTTCTCTCACCATGCTCAGTTAGACACGGACGCTGAGATGAGGCATCTCAATACATACTGTCCCTACACGCTGTATCTCTCCCAGACTGGCTATGTGTCCAGTTTATCCAAAGGGAGTGTATTATATGTTATACCCTTAAAGATTTACTGTATCCCTCTGCACTGCATACACTCAAGTGACTGTGACCCTTCCAGTCCCCCACCCTCCCCCGGAAATGTCATTTTGACGCAGATGGATTTCACTACGGACAGTAGTGTACAGAAGCAAGGGCTTGGGCAAGGTTTAGGAAAGAGGCTGCTACTGGACTAAAAGAGCTGACACCCACGGTGGTTGAACTTGGAGGGGGGCAGTTGTCTGTAATACACCAAGAGCTGGAGATGAGGCCGTGCCTCTCAGTCTCCTTCTTTGGGACAGCTGAGGCTGTCTGGGAGTCTCATGGCTGCAGCTGGGGCTGGGGTCTGCGTCTGGAGCTCCGGGCCGTTAGGACAGGGCAGAGCAGCCTGCGTGCCATCATTTGCATGATAAACAATTTAAGATATGCATCGGGACACCGTCGCTTGTCTCCAGATTATGGATGGCCCAGAAAAAGAGCAGATGACGGTTTCTCACACAAACTATGTGACTAAAACTGAATTTATGTCACAATAATATATCATATCACTATTAAGCAGGCATACTGGTGAATAGTTTGTATTTACATTCACATTCATTGTTCCACGGACTTAATTGTTATCAGTGCAATAAATTATTGTTTAGTCTTCCTACATTGAGTAATTGGAGAAAGATGCTTTTCATTGTTATGATTTAGGATGCACTACTGTATGGGCTTTATCATGTCCTATATACCATAATAAGTATTTTTACAAATTCGTTTCTCTTCATTACATGTTATGAGTGTGGTTCCACATTATTGTGCTCATATTGCTACATTACTATGGCCTGTATTTATCCGTCTCAGCATTAGCACCTCTTGCATTCTCACCAGTGTAGCCATGTGTGTTAATGAGGCCATTGTAGCCGCTCAAATTGACCACTATCTCACACTTCTGCCTCTTACCAGCGCGCCGCCTCTATTGTAACCTGGACTCTGAATCAATACTGAGTTAATTATGGCAGCCACCTTTCCCCGTTTTTTTCCCTCTATGAGGAGGAAAACATTCAAACGACGGAGTGGTATTTCTAGAAACACCTTTCTGTGGCTGGAGTGTGTCTTCATGCAGCAGCTTGCCTATCCTGTTTGTCCCTGTGTGTTGTGGAGACAAAGGTATTTAGCAGGCTACATATTGGCACTGTGCCACCTTTCTCCAAACCACCAGCCCCCCACTCCCTCATAAGCACACACATATACACACTAGCTATCTGTCAGGCAGAACTGGGGGGGGCTGGGCAGTGCAGGGAGAGTGTGTGTGTGTGTGTGTGTGTGTGTGTGTGTGTGTGTGTGTGAGAGTGGCGGGGGGCGAGAGGCTTCTTGGTAGCGATATCTTTTTCCAGTGTGTATGTGCGTGCATATGGGTCACTTTGCGAGTCCACATGCAGTGTGTGCCTTTGTTTCGGTGATCACTTTAATTGATACTGAAAAGGCACAGATGCATGCAATTGTAATTATTGGACACCAGCTAATATTATCAACATAAGCACCCCATTGTCTGTAAAGAAAACTGACTGTAATTTGATCCTACAGTTGCTCTGGGCTCTGATCAAATCGGTCCTATTTTTGGCTGTGGGCTCCACTAAGTTTTAATGAAGGTGAACAGGAATGGTTTTTAGGATGAATTTTTCATAGAGGACATTTTTGTTTTCCGAAGCCAAGCTCTAAACACCCACAAATCTCATCGGCGTAGCCTTTGTTGTTGGATTGAGTGTTAGTCACTCTGGCTGTATTCAAGTGCTGAAGTCTAGTGGATGTTTACATCTCGAGTGTGGATGCGGTGATAAACTAATGTATGTGCATATGTGTGCACGTGTGTGTGTATTAGTCTGGTTTTGAACACTCAAACTGTTTATAGCTTTCTGTGTGTGTGTGTGTGTGTGTGTGTGTGTGTGTGTGTGTGTGTGTGTGTGTGTGTGTGAGAGAGAGAGAGAGAGAGAGAGAGAGAGAGAGAGAGAGAGAAAGAGTGTGTGTCAGGCTGTTTGTTAAAGCTTTACTACTCTGGGCGTGCAGGCTGAACATGAAAGGGTCTTTGACTTGGCAAGCCTTGCCTGAGGAAACCTCTGTGGACCATGCCAGGCCAGACTTGGCACAGAGCACTGGACCTGAGGGACGGGCTGGGCCTAAATGTGTGTGTGTGTGTGTGTGTGTGTGTGTGTGTTTGTGAGAGAGAGAGAGAGAGAGAGAGAGAGAGAGAGAGAGAGAGAGAGAGAGTGAGAGAGAGAGCGTAGGTGTTTCTGTCTGTTAAAGCAATGTTTTGTGGGTTTAGGAAGCAGGACTTATGGTAAGGTAGCTGCTTTGTGTGCGTGTGACTGACAGTGGGAGTGTTTGTGTGTACTTAAGGGTAGGTATGTGTGTGTGTGTGTGTGTGTGTGTGTGTGTGTGTGTGTGTGTGTGTGTTTGTGTGTGCTGTCCTCAGAGTTCCTGGCTTGGGCTTCCCGTGTCTCTGTTTGTCTTCTAACAACCCAGGTACCACAGCCTCAGGCCATTCAGGTGGAAGCTAGTTCACATATGTATAAATACACAAACACGGACACACACAAAAATGCAGACAAAAAGAGGCTTACACAAATGCATGCACCCACCCACAAATACAGTACAGTACACAGACACACACCTGTTTTATGAACACAGATGCACACACACATTGACACACATGTACAGTGTAAACCCCCTCCTGTGAACCTGTGTTTTGTCTGTAACAAATGTGTTGTGGCAGAGGCCCTGTGATGTGTTGTGAGTTGATGAGATCTGTCAGAAACATATGATACTTATTTCAGCCCCCTCCTTTCTGTTTTCCCTCTCTCTATCGCTCTTTCTCCCTCTCTCTCACTCATACTCTCGCTCCACACATTGCTCCAGTAGTTTGTCTCGAGGGACTGGGAACTTGATGTTTTGGCTACATTAGCTTGTCTGCACCTCCTAAAGGCTTCCAACATCCACTCTAGAGCTCATTCTCACTCTCGCAGATTTGGCTGCATAGCAAGCCAGAAGACACACACACAAATACACTCACAAATACACAACACAGACACACACACACACACACACACACACACACACACACACACACACACACACACTTGCTGCCTTTCTGATTCCCTTTACCTACTGTCAAACGAAGCAATACGACAGAAACAACCTTGTTTGTCAATGGCCGCGTCAAGCGGGATGAAAAAGCATCCTCCGAAATAAACGTGTCCTGCCGCTGTCCTGTCAATAGCGTGGCAGGTAGTCACATCACAGGGTCAGGGGTCTTCTGACAGCGTCAGGGCCTGTCATGCCAGCTGCCGGCTTCACCACCTGCAGGTTAATGACTTTATTTTTAGACAGAACAGAAACAGAGAAGAAAAAGTGTCTTTGATACAGCTGTAACAGCTGTGGCGGATGAGAGCAAAAAGCACAGAAGTAGTATTTTAGGAAATAAAAAGGTTAGTTTGGGGTTAGAATGGAAACAGAGATTTTAACAAGGTCATTTTTAATTTTTTCTAAAAAAAGATTCCCCCTTTTTCCTTTAAGTCCTCATTTAGGTCACTAATTGAAATTAATCCAGATTGTATTATTTTTTGTCTTGGAGAGTCTGCATCGTATTATCACCTCCTGTACTCAGTATGTCAGCCTAACCTCTGCTGTTCCTATTGTGACTGTCGTGTTTAAAGCTGTGGTCCTGAAGTACCATTGCTTTGTCTTTCTCACACCCATGGTGATAATGCTGAGGCCATGGGAGAGCCACTGTGACGAAGGCGTTAGTCTGAACCCACAGACTCTGGTCACTATCTGTCTCTATAATGTTTCTTCCTCTACTATCTGTCCCACTGCAGGTCCCAGCACTGGGCTCGGCCTGTCAGAATGTGCATGTATGGGTGTGTGTGAGTCTATTTGTACCTTTTGTATGTGGCTGGGTGGTCGCCTACAGCTGTGTCTTGCCATTCTTATCTCAACCAGAGAGATACAGGACAGAGAGGACCCCTGTGTCTGACGTTACACTTGTGAAAATTTACAGCTCTCTGTTTGTATGTCTGTGTGAAAGTCTCAGAGTGCTTTAGCATCTCCATGTGCATGCGAATCATGTCTACCGCTGCACTTTTTCATAAATGTATGAAATACTAATACTCATACTAATAGCCTGCTCTATTTTCATTTATTTATTTTTTTTTTTTGGGGGGGGGGTTCCCAAGCTCATTGCCGCTTAATAGCTCAAGTTAACTGTAATTTTGATTCAAATCCCACATCTTTAAAATTATGATCAGAAGATTTGGGCCTCATTCATTTTTTAAGAGAGTGTTAATTTAGTTATTGGAATCACTTTAGGCTATATGGCGGTGTTGGTGTACTGTAATTTGCTTTGCACAAAAGAATGCAGGCACGACTTGGCACACCAATGAGATTGACACACACCTTCATCACTTATGCACAGATGCATGCACACACACACGGACACACATACTCACACCTCTACTCCATCCATCCCCCACTCCAAACTGACCCCCAACCCTCATCGCACACAGACACACACATATACACACATTCATAAATGCACACTCCTGTCCCAGGCACCCTTTACTTTTGCAGGCTGAATCTCACTGATAACATGCTGGTGCCCTCATTTAAATTTGAAGCGCTTCTTTAATCTTCAAAGGCCTGATTGCTTTATGAATATGCATGGACTGAGCTGACTCTCAGTTCATTACCTTGTTGTAAATTCTAATGACCATTAGGGCCCCGCGCGGTAATTGCCAATTGTTTTGCATTTTTGATTAGCCCATTACCGGAGCGCATTCTGAACATGTCTGCACTGCCTGCCTGCCAGGCCACGACAAGAAGCAGAGGGAGGGAGAGAGGAGGAGGAGGAGAGGAAAAAAGGGAGAGCGTGCGAGGAAAGGTAGTGTGAGTGGTAGTGAAACACTTAATGCAGTGTACATTTGGATGCTTGGCTCAAAAATTTTAGTTTTGTTTAGGGAAAAAAGCAGGGTGAGCACGATGGGGGTGGGGGGGGTTGAAAGACACAATGCAAGAAATGTAGAACTGGATGTTCCCTAAACAAGTTCCGTCCACCTTGTTTCTGCAGAGCTTGAGTGCAAGAGCGTGTACCTGCCTGCATTTATGTCAGCATGTGTATTGTTGACTGTGTGTGCGCTGACATCCACCTGACTGTGTGTACATGTCCAAGTTTGCGTGCAGTTGGGTGAGTTGGATGGGGTTGGTGGTGTGCTGGGAGCGGTGGGGAGGTTCTGGTAGTGCATCCCAATGCACGCCGTGCCTGGGACTTATGAAAGATTGATGGCTCCTAGCAGAATGGCATCGCCCTGCTACAACTTGATAACATCTAATGGATAATTTAGCACTCTAAAACCCGGCAGGCCGGTCCCCCTCTGTAGCAGGCATGTAGAGGACAGAAGCTGTTGGGCTTTTGGGGCTGCTGTGTGTTTAGGAGAGAGATACATGAGGACAAGCAGGAAGAAGAGGAAGAAAGGAAGTGAAAAAGGGATAGAACATGTGTGTGAGGGCCTGGGTTGAGCTTGTGTTGTCACAATTGTTAGGCAGGAAACTCTCTGGCCCCATAACTACATGCACCTTAACTTGTAAATATTCCTTAAATAGTCATCATCAATGTTGGATGGGAAAAGGAGCTGGAGATGTTTCTTCATCTAAGAGTTTGCCTGCTCAGGATCTAGCGTGATTTCTGGAAATCTTCCAGCCTAGGTCAAGTCGAAGTGGAAAGCCAAAAATGTAATTAATTGAAAGTAAATAATGAATGCCAAATGCTACAACAGTCTTAGCCTCCACAGGAACCATGGCATTGCACTGAAGAACATGTTATTTCCACATACTGTATAAGGTCTTAAAATGTTATTCATTGTGATATATGCTATCTAGTCTACCCTCACAGATATAAAGTGGGCAGACAGACTATTAGTAATGCTTCTCAGTAAAACTACAGCCTCCAAAATGGCCAGAAAGTTCAATCAACACAGTCTCTAAAACATTTCAATCTTCATTGGATTAATAGCAGGGCTGTTTTATTAAAATGCATTCATTTTAGCTGTGTGCATAAAAAAATTGGCAACTTAGTATTAGTTCGAAACTCGATCATTTAGTCAGCCTGTGTGACAATTCACCATTTTCTTCTTTTAGTGGCATCCTTATTTTCCTGCTGGCTGCTGTTTCAACGTTGCTGCCACCCATAATGAGCAGAAAATAATGCATGGAAAACCGCATCACTTGGGAGAAGACCTGCCACAGAATATTTCCATATGGCAGATCTGTGCTTGAATGCCGAAAAAGGCTACCTAGATAATTGAACCCATAAATGTTGCAGGATCCATGTATGAAAGGCGCTTCTCTTTTTATAGTCTCTGTCTCTCTGTCTTTTTCTCTCTCTCTCTCTTGTGTACCATTCATAATCTCCATAGTGTTTACACACAGCTCCTAGGCCTACTGTCAGTCTCTTATTCCCAGACTATTAAGCTGTTGACAGTTTGGTTAATCGTCCCGCAGTTTGACTTCAGGGGAATCGGAGAGGGGTCAGCGGAGTCCGTCTCGAGGTGTGGAGAGAAAGTGGCCCACACGTGCGAGCTGTTCCTCGCTTCGTGGCGTGCCTTCGTGTCATGAGTTTGTCTCGTTTTAACAGGAGAGAGGGGGGTGCATTGGCCAAGGAGGGGGAGCTGTCTTTGCTCTGGTCTTGGAGGGGCCAGGAGGGGACAAACACAATGGGGAAATTGTCCAGCTCGGGCATCAGCTAGAGCAAGTAGCTAATCAGGGTTAGCAAGCTTGCTGGCTGGTCTATGTCCATGTTCACACTCACACATACAGATTGAGAGAGAGACGTAGCAGCAGCAGCAGCAGCAGCAGCAGCAGCAGCAGCAGAGCCCGCTATGGCCAAAGGATTCTCAGGCAGACAGCATGATAGATGGCTTTGTTAAAGGGTCCCAGGGTGTCCCCTGAACTTGAAGCACTCTGTTTATCTTGAATAGGAGAAGCCCAGAGTGTTGGGGGGCAGTGAGGAGAAGGAGGAGGAGGAGGAAGAGGAGAGGAGAGGGAGAAAGAGAATGATATAGCTTTCAGGGGAAGGGAGAGAAAGGGAGTGGAGGAGAAGGGAGAGGGAGAGTGAGGGTCTGTATCTGGGCAGGCCTGGCTGGGGGGTTGGGGAGGTTAAGGGGGGTCGTGAGCAGGCATGGCTGCTGGAGAGACAGAGAGGAGGGAAAGAGGGGGGATGGGGCAGCTCTAGTAGCTGTCCATTAACAGATGAACTTGGCAATGGTCCAGGCCTCAAAGGTCTTGGGAGACAGGCACACACACACACACACACACACACACACACACACACACACACACACACACACACACACACACACACACACACACACACACACACACACACACACACACACACACACACACACACGGATGCACACTTCCTTGGTACCTGCTGACTGTGGATGGAATGCCACCATGGTTCTTTTTTGTCCAGAGGCGAAAGAGGACACGTCTCTGGTTCACCTATGTCAGAACCAGTTCAGACCGGTTAGACAGCCAGGCCGAAGAAGGCAGACGGACATGACTCGTTGCCCAGCCCTCCTAGCTCTCTCTCTCTCTCTCTCTCTCTCTCTCTCTCTCTCTCTCTCTCTCTCTTTCTCTCCAGCTCGCCTCCTCTTCTGTTTTCCAGGCTTTAGAGGAGGAAACAGAGAGAACCTCTAACCTGAGGGCACAGGACAATGCAGAGGAGAGAAAAAAGAAGCGAGGGAGCGTGGGAACAAAATGAGAGATGAACGGATCTGCTCGTAAACAGGGTGGGAAGAGGAGGAGAAAAGTGTTTGGTCGTTGTTGGTGCTCTCCTCTTGATGGGGCAACATGAGCTTAACACCGCCGCTGCTATTGTGTACTGAAAACATTACAGCAAACATGAGAGTGGTAAACACTGGGGGGAGAGAATTTGATATAGACAATGTAAATAATGGTCTGTTGTGCCGTATGGGCGAGAACCATTCTATGTGTGTCAGCTTTACATGAATAAATATGCCCGTGGATACATGTATCATATACACATGTGGCAGTGATGGAAATCGTGTCTGTGAATGTGTTTGTGTCTGTGTATGCCATTAAATATGGACGCGGATCCTCTCCTAATTACGACTCGGATGTGTCCCTTGAGTTTTGAGAGCAGGCTGTTCACCGTTCCACTTCAAATGCTTTGAGCTCACACACAAACCCTGCCTCGAGATGGCAGATCAGGAAGCTCTGTCACATCATGAACATCTAAGGAATTCAAGGAACTGAGAGTTTACCTCTGCAGGATTGTATAAATTCTTAATTTGAGTCCTCATTCAGGCTACAGCTATCATTTGTCTATCATCTTGATTAAATTGTCTCTGTGATTGATTTGAATGTCTACAGTTTTGGACACGCACACTGATACAATATCAAGTAAAAAATGAGAAAATGTGATCACAATTAAAGCGAAAAGTGAACACTTTGAACTGCTGAGGTGAGAAAAGTGATTTGTTGGAAAGTGTGAAATTTGTGTGAAAGGTTGTGTGTGAGATTATGATGAGGTTTATGTAAGTAAGTAAGTAAGTAAGTGGATTAGGTGTCGGCTTTCCAGCCAGGATCGCAGGTGTCTTTCTCTCTCTTTTTCTCCCTCGCTTTGTCTTTTTCTGTCCTCGCTCAGGGCCTTGTGGTCTTAGATTATGACAAATAGACACTAGACAAAAGCCATACAGAAGTTGATTCATCTCGTATCAAATATCTTTATATTATTAATTACCAATGCTTCTTTGAGGTTTGGAATACATGTATGAATGTTTGTGTAACGTGTGATTAATGTATAAAGCAGGGCTGGGCGTTGAAAAAAGTTTCAAATATCAAAAGTTGGCATCGAATGCTTGGTCACATTTCTAGGCTTGTTTACTCATTCTTTGGTCAGATATTTCCTGATCAGAAAACCTAAAGCAAAGTGATTTAATTTTGATGCATTGAGCATCAATTGTGTTAAATGTTTTTATTTCTCAAACTAAGTTATTACAAAAAAGCATTGTTTTTGTATCCTGCCGAAACTCCTTTGAACAATACCCAGCCTGCGAAATCTGCCAAAATGAAATAATCAGCTGATGCCTGGGCCTCCTACCCACATGTGATGTCGAATCAAAGGACAGTCGTGATCTAGTGTCATCTTGAATGAGTGAGTTTTTATGTATAAATTCATCACATACATGCTGCAGGGCAAACATGGATAATGTGTGTTTGCGTGTCTGTGTGTTCATGTGTTTATGTGTGTCTCCGTGTAAATGCCTTCAATCCCATTTGCATGTATTTCACACATGCTCACATTAATTTGTTATTTATAAAGAAGGTTCTTCTTTTCATCTTCCCTTTTTTTCTATGCTCTTTTCTTCCAGCCCTCCAGCTCTTGCTCTATTTCTCAGAAACACGTTTTTCTTTTCCAAAACTCTTTCTTGGCTACTTTGGTGCCGAAGCCAACTAAATATCTCGCTTCTGTGTGTGTGTGTGTGTGTGTGTGTGTGTGTGTGTGTGTGTGTGTGTGTGTGTGATGATGGCTGTTTTTATAATGCCCCCCTGCAAATTTGCATATGTATATGTGCAGATTGTATGAGAAGAGCTCTCACACTTGGAGCAGTTGGATGGGGAGGGCGATGGGGGCTGATGCAAGGGTTGTGTGTCTGTGTTAAAAGGGGGTCGTGTTGGCGCTTTCACCCCCCCAGACAAAGCCGGCCACTACTCCCAGATGGTAGTCTGCTCTCTTCGGCCATGTGTCTGGTGTGTATGTGTGTGTGTGTTTATGGACAGAGACGGATACAAAGACGGAGCGAGTGAGTGAGAAATTTGCAAGCGAGACTTTGTGTGCATGAGGTGCAGACAGAGGATGCTGATGGTGGGACACAGAGTGTGTGTGTATGCACATGGGCATATATGTGAGACTTAATGGACTTACACAGCTCCATGTAGCATCCTTTGCATGGTGTGACTAAAAGCAACCCTGTGTGGTCTGCTATGTTGTCTGTGCCTTGTTCAAAATGCCTTAGAATACATAATGCAAGACAGATGGACAAAAGATAGATAGATAGAAAAAGAGGAGGTGTGAACTGAGAGATGGACAGACAGACTCACAAGAAGGAAGGGAGGTAGGAGAAGAACAAGTAAGTAAGGATTGATGATTCTTTGTCTTAGTGGTGATGACCTAGAGACGGACGCCAGGCTAATGGGGTCAGCATTAAAGAGTACACATCAGGATTGTGTTTACATCAGCTGTCTGCAGGACAGTGAGACAATGCATAAGATGGTTGTTGTTTATTGTAGAGAGCATGACATGGAGTGGGTTTGATTGATTTGAACTTGAAAAGTTGTATTTCAAATCATCAAATTTGGACAAGAAAACAGAAGCACTAATGATGACCTGTTATGACATGGTTAAAAGTATAGCACACAATATATTTTTGTCTTTTACAATGATATAATTTGCTTTCCGATGTCAAGTGAAAGGTCTTCAGCTTGGGAAATAGCTCTAAAAGAGTACAGGTTCCGATTTTCAATATGAAATCAGGCCTAAGGGTTCTGTCTAAATCCTAGTGTCCCCCCTGGGGCCGTATGTTAAAACGGGCCTGCAGACCTGTTAAGAAAGGGGCTGTCTATCGCTTGGACGGACTCCAGCCTCTCTGACCTTGATGTTTGTTTTCCTTGTATCCCCAGACATAAACATGGCTCTCACAGCCAGACACACAGACAGATAGGAAGTTATCCTCTCTGATGTCTTTCTCTTACATCTGGCTCCTCAGTGAACCCCTGGGCAGATGTATTGGGTTTGAAAATGTGTGTGTGCATGAGTACGGAGTGTGTTAATTTTTCAATGTGCATTTCTTCACCCCCCCACACACACACACACACACACACACACACACACCTCCTGCCCTGGCCCTTCTCCTCTCTCATACCTGTCAGACTGGTTCTCTCTCTCTTTCATTAAAGCAAAGCCCTTCTTCTTTTTTCTTGACCAGGTACTATTTTGTTATCAGACAAGAAACCAGACTCCATTATGACAACCCTTTACCCCTTAGTTCAAAGTGCCAAGATAATCGTTCTCTATTTATACCTTTTTATTGAGGCAAGCCCTTCTCTGCCAGCGAGCGGTCTGGCAAGGAGTGCTTTCCATGCTGGACATGCCCTGTTCTCCCCAGGCTCTGGTACTGCTGTGGTCTGCCAAGTCGCAGGGCCAGATTGCCTGTAATAGGCCTGCCATTTCCCTCTCATCATCTGTCAGCACTCTGGATCCAACTGCAGGGTCCAAAGAGGACTACCACTCTCCAATTAAAAAGGTTAATTTCCCCTCACCCATCTCTTACGCCCCCCACACACACACACACACACACACACACACACACACACACACACACACACACACACACACACACACTCTACAGCTTGCTATGTCTTCATTAGCACTACTTTTTGTGCTTCTGTGTTGCTTTTCCTTTGAATTTTTCTTTCTTTCTTCTGTTAGTTGTAAACACTATTTTACATGGAAAAGGATGAATGTACATTAGCATATTTTTCAATATATTTAACAATTCATGTTTATTAAATTGTTTTCAATGGTTGCAAAGTGCTCTTTTTTACAGTCACCTCAGAACAATTCAAGTTAAAATCAGCTCAATATCTTTGCACACTACGGCCTATTTCATTTCACTTTGAGCTTCGAACACTTTAAACTGACACACCTTAGTAGAGAAGGCAGGCCTAAATGGAATACTTCGACATTTTGGAAAATGCTTTCTTTCTGAGAGTTTAATGACTAAGATCGATACCACTCTAATGGCTTTAAATATGAAGTCACAGCCAGCAGCCACTAGCTTAGCTTAGCATTACAACTCAAAGTGGGGGAAACAGCTGGAGTCCTGTCGTCATTTTGAGGTTGCCAGGGACTCTGCTAACTATTCCCCTATACTAAGCTAAGTTAAGCTAACCTGATGCTTGCTGTAGCTTAATCTTGACTGTACAGAGTGCTATGAATCTTTTAATCAAACTCTTGGCAAGAAGCGAAAAAGTGTATTTAACAAAATGAACTATTTATTTAAAGTTAGTCACTTAATCTTAGCTCTAAGCCACAGATTAGTGCTTGTAGTCTAACCAGAGCTGTAGCACTAATAATATGTAGTGAAACTCAAAGCTCCCACCACCTCTCAAACACCTTTCTCTTTGCAAAGAACTCAGCATGCTCAACAAGTAGCAAAAAAATGTATCGTCCATTACAATATTTTAAGGAATGTATTTTAAGGATTTATGTGGTAGTCATACTTCATTGTCATTATCCTCACACACTGGTGTCAGTCTCTTAAGCCTAAGCCAAACATGAGTGGATGAGCAGTATGCAAGTGAGTCCTGCTCCTTTGGGATAAAGAGTCACAAGCTTACTTTCCTCACCTATGATCTGCCCCATTTAGACCGAGGGAGCAGAGCTCTGGTTCGGACAGTCACCGACTTGCTATCTCTGCTTGGTGCTTTGGCCTGTTCCTGGCTCATCTGGGTTCCCTCTTCCCTCCCCCATCCTCCTAGTTCTTATCAGAGAGGTCGAAGTAAAGGGGCCCCTTGCATCTCCTCCTCTTCCTCTTCTTGCCTTAAGCTACAGCAGTGGTATCACATGGCAAAATAGCCCCTTCTCTTACACCCCCGCCCCCCTCCTTCTTCCCCTTAGTTTATCTGAATAAAATGTATGTGGACGTACATGGACGTGTCGTTATGTGAACTAAAGCCCAGGAAGGAAGCTGCCCCTAACCGCTGCCTGTACCGCTGCTTTCTGTCAGTTACCACCGCTGTCAAAGCTCCATCCCTGCTACAGGCTAACACGGCCAGCAAAATGATGTGGGGCCATTTTTGTGTTTACTTTTGGGTATCTGGGTCTTTAAGAGCAGGGTATTGAGTAGGCAGTTGAGATATAGGTTAACTGTATGTTTACTGTGTGTTTATGCACAATGTGTCGCAATTCGTTTCTCTCGAATGCCCAAGACAAATTTCTCCTATAGGAGACAATAAATAAATAAATCTTACCTTATATTGCATTTATCTTTAAAGGATAATGCTGGCCTATCTACTTTTTGGCTCATTTTGTTTGTGGCTTGTTTAATCATGGTTAATAGATTAGACTTTGGGCCACTTTACAGACTAAGCAAGCATTAGTCCACAGTTTGTAGGGTAAAAACATTGTTTCTTTACAGCATTTTTGGACATCATGCAACAAGTTATTTTCCACAAGAAAATGAGCAAATGACTAAGAGTGTTGGAGTAATGGATATTGATTGAATCAACATTTTAAAATAAAAAGAAATTGTATTAGGTTGGATGTTTTGGATTCTATTTTATTATACACTGTATGCATCAAAATCCGAGAGTGTGGACAACTGATACAAATTAGCACAAAATATATTCTCAGTCATACCATTAGTTTACCTTAATAAATCAGTTGTAGCAGCTGCTTCGTCATCTGCTTAAGTATAGTGGCATACTAAATGAAATTGGGGGTCAATCTTGGTAGTTTTAGCGATTAACATAAGCTAATGACTTGGAAGGATGAACAGGAGGTGGAGATAAAGAGGGGCTTCCTCACCCGCTATTAAGGACCTGCCCCTGGACTGGGAGAGTGGGCCAGTTTCCTATGCACCGGCGGCACAGGCAAGCCCTCTTTGGTTACACAAAATGTCTGCTTTTATGGCCACGGACAGAGATATTATTAGCGTTATTTTGCCTCAGTTATCTGAGAGCATGGTGCTTTTAGTCCCCCTTGTTTGAGTGGCTGACAGACACTTGAGTTTCTGCAGCAGATTAAATGAAATTTTAGCAGCTTTTTCTTGGGGCCAGGCCATAAAACCACACAAAGGAAGCAGCTGCCACTAATGTAATCTAGAATGGGGTGCTGCAGTATAAAGCTGTCCACCACCTCTTTTGTTTTTCCCTTCTTCTTCTCCTCTCCACAGCTTTTTACACCATTCTTGACACCCTTCAACTACACCCCTTCCTCTTCAGATAATATCCTTGTTCTTTCACTGCCCTTAATTCCTCTTTTCATCAGCTACCCCTCTGTGTGCTGCAAAGGTGATGAAACCGGACGAGAGCAATAAAGGCCATGTGTTTTAAGAGCAAACATATCGTTTTATGTCTTTATAGATCTATACGGCTGTGTCAAAGGTACATGAGATAGCCGGTGGGTCGTCTGTAAAACGTTTCTCCTCACGGGTTGTCAAGAGGCCTACAGCATATCAACTGGACATGTATGGAATGAGCACATAGGATCTTTACAGTTTGACCTTGCACAAGTGTACAAAGTTCATTTCTCGGAATGCAATACAAGCAGTCCACCGGGGTCAACGCTCCCAAGCCCTCGGCGCCAGTCAGAGGTTGTCAGCCCCTTCTCAAAGTGACAGGGTGGATCTTGAGAACCTGAGTTCATGTTGGCAGGGAGTGGAGTTACAGTCATGTCAGGGATGTAATTGTATAAGTGACACAGGAGAGAGAGAGAGAGAAACTGTGGTAGGGAACAAGAATTCCCAATAATGAAAGTCGTTTGTTAATTACATTTTTTAATCACTTGGAGTTGACATTTGCATCAGCGCAGCAAAATATTTGCATGTTGGTGACGCTTAGAGACGCTACTGTTGCCTTCTGTAAATGAAGTTTTATAGTCTGTTAGAGAAGCAATGGCACAAACATCTGGCCCATAAATCTCAGGTGGTGCTGCAGAGTGCAGCTCTACCCATCCCCTTATCAGCCATTAATCCAAATTTCAACACTGACTTATTTATATACGGTTGGTTAGCTGGTAAACTTTCCAGGAGTGTAGGCATTGCATTGGAAAGTGCTGCTGTACTATTCAATGCATATGGCAATAAACTACAGTACAGCTTAACACATTGCTTTAGCAAGAGTTCTGACTTCTTGATATGCTCTCGTTAGTGTAAATGTGTGTAGTTGCATCATGCCTGTGTACTGGCTGTGTGTAAGTATGTCTTGTCACTGCGTGTTGTGGAATGTTTGAGATCATGGACCCTTTCTGTGCAGAAACAATGACTTAAAGGTGGACTCAGCCTGCCATTCAACAAGTCAGCCAGTCCTTACATATGTGTCCTGTCCTGCAGCTGTCTGTGAATAAATCCTTCTGTCACCAAAGGCGCACAGGCTTTCTTCACATATCCTGTTTATCAACTCTTCATGAAGGTCAAATGCAAATCTTAACGTTTCTCTAAGAGATGTATGTCTAGAGGGAGAAAAAAGGAATTTATCGCTTCTCAGACTTAAGTCTTTATCTCTATGTCTCTTTATCAGCTTTGTCTGTCTTGTTATTCTTCCTTTGCTTTTTAAACAGTCCTCTTAAAAACAAGAGAATATGTTGTGGTGCGGCACACATGCGTGTGTGCAACACACATGCATACTTGCACACTTACACAGCAACACCACACATGTTTACTTAAACCTGATGACCTAATAGAAATATGCCCCCCTTTTTGCCACCCTCCTTTTTCTGCTCCTCTGCTCCGTCCTCCCTCCTTCCCTCCCCAGGGTAGGTCGCTATAGCCCCCCCCTTATAAACATGGTGATCTATAGGAGCCCTAGACCCAGACATATTTTTGGCATGGTTGTGTAGGTAGCATTCCAGCACGGTTTGAGATCTTAGGGCCCTAGCCTTGTTAAAAGGCTGATTTATGCTCTACAGCTGGGCACAAAGGAACTTACAGGTTGGCTACCTTGATTAATATCACGCTATCTACTGCTTGGACCTATGCATGTTCCTGACACACCTCTAGGGAGAATAAGCGTAAGGGTCCACATGCTGTATTTTTAACAGGCAAGTGACAGTGTGGGCTGGCAAGATGTAACTGAAAAGAGACAGGTAGCCGAGTTAAACATGAATTTAAATGATTTTTACAGTGCCACAAAGTTAAACGTATCACTGATATAAATGCAGATTTTGCCTATTGTTGGAACCATAGGTTGGAACACAGAGGAATACAGCTCTAAGTGTGAACTTTCTGGGCCGCACTAGGTCTTATTTTCCACCATTTTACCCGCCTCTCTTGCGTTGCTATGGTGGCTGATCAGAACACATGTCTTTAATTAGTAGGCAGGAATCTGGTGCGGGGAGCTCAGAGATGAAGAATTGTGTGGAGTGTGGCCTGCCATTGTCAAGCAGATGGCCCATCCATCTTACAAACTGTTATTGATGGTAAACGTTACATTAGGTATTAACTGGCTGCATTCACACCTTTACTAACCTACAAGCTGTACAGTACAGTCTTGTGTCATTGGGAAAGACTACTGTGCCCTGTAATGTGCTATCCAACCATTTGTTTGGGGCATCTGTCTAAAACAGCACGTCATAAAGGTGTGGCCCAGGTTGATATCAAGCATCTAGGGTAGTCCTAGCAGTGAGAACTTCTAGCATCGAGCAAAAGAACACGGAAGGAAACATTTGTAGGTCACTTTGGATATCTGACCATTTCCTTGCTCTGCTCTTCCTGCTTCTGTCAGAATGTCTTTAAGGGGCTGAATTAGGGCTGAACAGGAGGCCATTTTGCAAATTTAATCAGGATTTGGAACGGGTTGAGAAGTGTCCCAGCCATGTTTTTTTCTCGATGAATGAATAATGGAGAGGGGAATGTAGGGTTGGTTGGATGGATGGTGGTGGGGTCTTTGAAGTCTCACTGTTAGTGGCTGTGTGCTTATTACAGGATCAGGGAACTTCAAGTCCTAGACCTCACGTGTTGTGACATTGCAGTGAATTTAACTTGTGATACTGTACCAACATTTAAAAAAAACACACACACACACACACACACACACACACACACACACACACACACACACACACACACACTGAACTTGTGATACAATCAGTTTTTATCCAAAGTCCAGACTTTAGTTCTGCGGTCACCACATGTACAAGCATATATCTGTCTTGTCCAATTTCTCTGTTTCGAAGGAAATTGGATTTGCGAGCTGTATCTGACCCTGAGGTGCCCCTCTATCTAAAGAGTCCGGCTATTGATGCTCCCTTAACCACTCGACCACCGTGTGCACAGTCACACATAGCAGATGGGACGCGTGTTAAACCCTCAGCCTCCACAGCTCCGGGCCACGGGACACTCCAACACACTGGCCCTCTTGTTTTAAAGTGCCATGTCCCTCCACAATGCCTTGAGGCTCGTATGCATAACGAACTGCTATGGTTGGCCCAAGCTCACATGCCCTGGTCCTCTCACCCTGAGGTGGTAGGGCAGGGTAAAAAATAACTGCATGTTTAAAACAACCCTTGTTTACTGGTATCAAAATGATGACCCATGCTTTAGAGCTTCTGAGGCTTCTAGGAGCCAGTTCAGAAACAAACAACTGCGGTCAACACCAGTAGTGACTTTGTGTTTCCTAACAGTTCCTTGCATTCTATTGAGCACCAGGTCATGAAAATGTGGTATTTTACTGGTGATCCAGGTGCATTTGGAACCCCAAACCCAAACACACAGAACCCTCAATCCACTCCACCTTCCGCTCCGTCCCACAGAGATTAAGATAATGATGAGTATCTTTCTCCCGTTTTGCCCCCCTCTTTTTTCTTTGCCCGTTCTGTGTGTCTCACTTTCTCTGGAAATATTATTTACAGTGACGGAGCACCTCAGGCAAAGGTAGGAGAAGAGGAAAAAAAAAAGAGACTTGTACACACTGGCCTGATTTTAAGATCTGCCCGGCACTAAATGAGTGGGTGGAGAAGATGAGAGGTGCATCGTGGCACAGGTGTTAAGGTAGTGTGGTTTTCAGCTTTTGGAAAAGAAAGATTTAAAAAAACTATTTGTGTGTTTCTGTGTGTGTGGGTGTTTCTGTGTTTCTGTGTGTGTGTGTGTGTGTGTGTGTGTGTGTGTGTGTGTGTGTGTGTGTGTGTGTGTGTGTGTGTGTGTGTGTGCGTGTGTCTGAGTATGTCAGAGGTAAAAGAAAATGGTGAGGGAGAAACTGTGTTCATGCATGTGGGGGTCAGTATGTGTGTGTGTGTGTAAAGATCCCACTTTAAACTCTCAGTGCTGTCATCAGAGCGTGTTAAGGAAATAGTGTCATGGAAGGAGGAGTAACAAGGGAGCATGCAGGCTGAGGGACGGAGAGGGAGAGGGAATGACTCTATCCTCCAGACAGGCTGAAGTGTTTACTCAGTCCAGACATACTCTCTGTGTGTGTGTGTGTGTGTGTGTGTGTGTGTGTGTGTGTGTGTGTGTGCGTGTGCGTGTGTGTGTGTGTGTGTCCGGACTTCCATGAGCTCAGAGATACCCTGACTACAGGTCTGTGCCTGTAAATCAGGCGAAGTCTCTAACCCTCACTGCCCACTCTTCCCCTTAAACTTTTCTTCACTGACTTGCTCTCTCTCTCTCTCTCTCTCTCTGTCTTGCTCGCTCACACTCCCCTCCTCTCTCTTTCAACACTGTCTCAGTCATTCAACACAGTGGGCTCACAAGTGCTTCCTAACTTCATTTTTGTCAATTCTCTTATTTTTTGTTCCACCCCTACTCTTTCACATATTATTTATGGCAGTGTATTTATGCTGTAGTTTTTAACTGCTTTCAAGTAATTTTCACATTTAGTGAGTCCACTTGTGGCATGAATATGGGGTTAAGCACACAGTAGGTGGACAAAATAACAGAAACACCAACATTACATGGGCAAAATGTCACAAACCAAAGATCTTCGGTTTCAGAAGGAGTGCTTTAAGTTTATGCAGATGGTGACAGACAGTTTCTCAGGAAGGAAAGCTGGTAACACTTTACAATAAGGTACACAAAAATAGGTAGTTAATGATTAGTTACTGTTTTTGAAAGAGTAATTTCTGTTTTTCAGAAGTAACAGTAAAAACAGTAACTAATCATTCGTTACTCTTTCAAAACAGTATTTTTAACCGATTTAACCGATTTAAACCGATTTTTTTGTGTACCTTATTGTAAAGTGTTACTGGAAAGCTTCTTGTTCTTTATGCATTTAGAGGATGTGAAAATCTGTATCACACTTCATTCGCCCAAACGTTCAATCGGATTTAGAAAAAGGGAGAGGTGTTTTAAAGCAAGATAGTTCATTCATACTTTATCCAAGGGTGCTCCGACCTGGCTGATTCTGTGGGGAATAATTTAAGTACATGAAAAACAATATTTGGTATTTTCTAAATGTGGATTGTACAGCATATGTTTTGCTACTTATGGTCATTGTGTTTTGGCCTGTGGTACAGGTGATAAAAAAAGAGTCGTATGAAGCTAAAAATCTGCAGTTTTGCACATTGCATTTTTAGTAACAATTCAGGTCTGTGGTCATTTGTGAAGTCTTAACTTTGTGGTATTTAATGATTGTCCTGTTAAGTGATTCTCTGAGTGCAGTTTGCTGTGACATACAGTATGTTGTAGTTGATTACATGTTGGCTTCTCATGACTTCTGTTAATGTCTCATGTTGCACAGAATATTCACCAGTAAAGCTGTTGAATATCACAACTGTATAGTAATGTGATGCAATGTGTTCACTTCAAGTCTTCATAGTCCTTTTCCATGCAATGTTTGTGCTGTTATGTCCAGCTCTCTGCATGTCTGTGAAGACTGAAGAGGCAAAGCAGTGGAGGTCAGATACAGGCCCCTGTACTGTATGCTCCGGTGAAGCTGAATCACGTCCTGACAAATGGTATGCAGGCTCATAACGTGCTCCACTCGTCCAGTAGCCAGAGACGAAACAGTTTTGACAGTGTCGAATGCCCTGCCCTGGGGGCCTTATCATCCTCCGCTGCTTGCCTGCCTCTCTCCCCTGTTTCTCCTCTCCCGATGCTATCTATCTGGAGATTTATGCAGAAATGTGCAGCTAGTCGACCTTCCTGTCCCCCTCCATCCTTTCTGCAGGGTCGCCAGCTTGTCATAAGCTGAGCTATGCAGAGATAGTGAAGCTCAGGCTGCTGGCCTCATGTCTTACGGAGGCTTTCTTGTCCGTGCTCTTCAATCAGGGATGATGCTTGTCAGGAAAGACAGCGGATGCTCTCATCTGAATGTTGCAGCCTTTATTTTGAAAGTAAAGAAGAAAGTAAAGTATGTTCTATTGTATTATATTGTTCATATTTTACTCTATCATCCTCCCCTTAAGCTGTAGTTTATTGAGACATATCTTTTCTTTGACAGAACACTTTTCACATTTCCCCTCTGAAGTGCTCAGAGACTCCTCGCCCATTTGGGAAATTGCCCGAGTCCAAAAATACTCCCGCTTGATTAAGTCTTCTTATGTACCTGGATATGTGTGCTTAAACTGACACTTGGCAGTTTGCAGTTTCTTTGATTCCACTCCTTTATTTAATACCTTCTCCGTTGAGCGTTGGCTTTTGTTGACAGCGGTTTGATCCTGTGAAGCGGATCCGAACTCAATAAATAATCTCTGTGGATACTTACATAAGCGATGGTCCATTTAATTAGACTGGTTAAGCTTAGAAGCCCAGAGGTCTTTTCACTGTACCATTAGAGCTAGGATGAGAAACAACAGCGTGCGGCCTCCCACCGTCGCTGGTAAGCAGAGAGCAAATAATGATCTGCATCAGAGACACGGCTGGCCCAGGCTATTATAAGTTCTGCCGGACCAAGCCGCACCGAAACACGAAGCTGTCCAGCTGGGCTTAGTCGGAATGGATGGATAGATGGAGGGATAGAGAGACGGACGGATGGATGGGTGGGTGGATGGTCAGTTCAAACGCAGTTCAACCGAGAAAAGATGAAAGGGAGTAGGGTTATGCAGGGAAACAGACAGCGTAGGGCGATGCTAATTTTAAAATGATTGTAGCAAGTGTATTACATACTAATGTCCACACACACACACCCACACACACACAAAGACACACACATGAATGCATGTGTACATGGACACAGTCATGTGGTAATACCTGGGTAATACTCGCTAACAATGATCATGCATGCCCATTAAAGACTCACACATGCAAAAGCACATGCATATAAAAAATACATTGACTTCCCCAACACACACACACACACACACACACACACACACACACACACACACACACACACATTTGTCCATTGTGTATGGTGCATGCATTCATTGGCCCCTGTGTGGGTGCCATCTGTCCATAATGGTTTCTTAGTGGCTCAGCGAGACGCCTCAGTTCCGCTGTTGCTCTTATCAACTTTCAGGAGAAGGGGAAAGGAAAGGTAAGAAGTGTGAAAGTCTGATTGGAGACAAAGCCACAGCCAGCAGATTACTTTATACTGGGCACAGGCCCTCAAAGACCACCATGCATCTTTATCTGGAGATCTGCCTCCCCCCCCTTTGCTTGTTCATGCCAGCGAGGCTTTTCTTATCCCAATCTACCACTCTTTCCCCTCTCTCTTAGCTCTCCATCCTTTCTTTTTCTTCCTGCCTCTTTCTACGTCTCGTTCTTTTTTCACTTCTCTCTGTGTGTGATAGTGTGTAGTGTCAGCCTCTCCCAATTGTGTAATGTGTGACTCCAACACCAGCCAACGTTGCAGGCCCCAGGTCCAGATAAGACTTGTAAAAAGGCTGGGTTTTAGGCCTCTTCTATTCCCTGGCTGGATTTCTGTTTAGTAAACCGTATTTCCTGCATCTGGCTTTGTCTCAGGAACAAGCGTTGGTCAAACAAGCCTTTTGTCTTTGGCCAGTGGCTGAGCGCACCACAACGAGTCTGGCCCGGGACAAAGAAGTGAGTGTATGAGCCCTGGTGTGTGTGTGTGTGTGTGTGTGTGTGTGTGTGTGTGTGTGTGTGTGTGTGTGTGTGTGTGTGTGTGTGTGTGTGTGTGTGTGTGTGTGTGTGTGATTGTGGCAGGGAAATACAGACAAACAGAGAGAGAGGTAGAAAAGTAAGGAGGTAGGTCAAGGCCAGCCAGCTGCTCTGTCAGGTATTTTCACAAATACAAACGGATGCAGAGACTGATAAAAACATATTTGGGTGATAACATGATTGAGTCACCAATAAATGCAATGAAATAAAGCTGCTCTCACACTCCAAAGCCCCTGAAGAATGATTTTAGTTCACTCGTGGCCTTCAAGTCTGGTGAAAGTCATGTACAACAGACTGAATTAAGAAAAAACAGTACACTAAAGAAGAGCTCTAATGGGATGCCCTGGAGCCTCCACTAATTCTCTACTTTCTTTCTCGAACCTGTCCTCTCCTGCTTCCCCCTTCACCTCTGTCCAATCCCTGACTGTGAATACCCTAATGACAAAGTAGTAATCACATTAACGCTAGTTACGGATGAAGCACTCTTAGGAGGCACTGTATTGACAACCCTCCGTCTTCTCAAGGCACTCACTCCAACACCTATAAACACTTATGAATATTGGCAAAGACCCGCTATTAGCATAATCAGTTTTCAGGTGTGTGTGTGAGTGCTCCTGAGCTCCAGGCGACTAATAACTTCGGAAAATGGCGGGGACATGCTGTGTCCCCATGTCTCCCGTCTCTGTGCCTTCCCCTTCCTCCTCCTTTTGGATGGCCTGCAAGCTAATCCTGTTAGCTTGTTCCTCCATTAGCTAAATGACCAATATCAGTGAGAGCTGCGTGGTCACACCAGGATGGCTAGAGCCCACTATCAGGCTTGGCCAAGGACAAAAAATAAAATAAAATGAAGGTCAATCCAAAGTCTGCTAGCTTTTGGACGAATGGCTGGAAAGTTTGAGCTAGTAGGGACGGTAGATAGATGGCAGGTTTGATTGAGAGATGAAGGGAGGAAGAGACAGTTGATGATTTTTTTTTTTTTTCCTTAGCGCATTGTTAAACTGCCAACACTGGGTTAAGGTCGTGGTTGTCTTGGCTTCTGTTGGTTTGATTGTTTGTGTTTGTGGCTGTGTTTTGGCTGAGGGGATAAACGTGGTATGGTTCCTCTGTGTGTGTGGTGATTGAGAGAGTGCGTGTGGGACTGGGTTTGGGGGTTGGGTCAACTAACAATAGAGCAATCTGCATGAGCAAAGTATACATGATGCCTCAGCCTCCTAGACTGCTTGTGTGTATTGCTTTGTCTGGTCAACCCTGCTGTCTGGGATGGCGGTGTGAATATGGTGTCAGCAGCTATACAGGCGACCACATCTGCTGTTTAAGGTTCCATAATTTCTGCCCTTGCGTCAGTCGTCCTTGTGCTTTTTGCACTGGATCATATTCTCTTCCTGATAGCAGTGCACCGTGTCTGTTAGACACCATAATAGCCTCCCCCTGCTCTGTGTTGCAATGTGCTAAAATGGCTTTAAAGGAGTTGTTAACCCCCCATTCTCTTTCTTTGACTGTTCTACGTCCCTCTTCTGCGCTCTGCCTCTATAGTTCTTTATATTTCTCTTTTTCATGATTATCTGTCTTCCACTTTTTTTGCTCCTGATCCTCCTGCCCTCTCTCACTTCTCCTATATGCTTTCTGTCTTCTCTCCCCCAAAGTCCCTTCTTTCAGCCACTGCCATGAAATGGCAGCTAAGGGGTTGTCAGTGTGGTTTCTCCTCTCTGCTGATCCTATTTCAAAGGGACCTGGAGATCCAGCATTAGCCCCAGCTCTCCTGCTCCCCAGCCCTAACTCTCCACAGACTTAGAGTTAATGGAAGGAGAGAAACAGACAGAGAGAGTGAGAGGAAGCTCTCCTTTATTCCATTAAAGAACAGACTCGTTTATAAGATCATCCTTCCTCCCTCGCACAGTTCTCTGCTCTTCTTACTAGCAAAAAAAGAAAAAAAACTTCTTTAAGACTGTCAAATGCCTTGTCAGTTTTATCTCCTTTTGAATAACTGTCCTTCCTTACCTTTGAGGACAGCTAGCTATCAAGGACAATTGTGGGCTTTTTTAGATATCCTCTCTGCCGTTGTTGTGAATCTGGGCATGCTTTGGTCTGGCTTGTCAAAGCCCATCAATGTGTCCACTGCCTGGATGGGAATAACAATTATTGTTGCTGCCTGTAGCATGAGCACATTGTCAAATGTCCATAGATGGGGTTGTGATTGCATAGCACAAGACATGCTGTTTTTGATACATAAAAAATGAATTGACTACCGGCTTTGAAGTGCTGTGTTGTGGCTCTCGTATCCTTCAGAAATGTGGTGGGTTGTCATTAGGAATGTCCCCTTCACGCCACACTTCTCCCTTCTTTCTCCCCTGCGTCCTTCCTTCACTTCCACGAAACCCTCAGTGCTTTATTTCCTCTGACCAACCCCCCCATCTCCCTCTCTCATCCTTCACAATAACAGAAAAAAAACATCTATTTTCCTCCTCATGCATATGCACTCTCTGCTCACACATTAAGACAGGGTTGAGGAAGTGTGTATAGGCTGCAAATCAAAGCAAAGTAAACAGGAGAGGCCAGGTTATTGCAGCCGTTTTACGAGTGATATGGGGTCTATATTTAAAGCCATAAAAACACACACATAATCAGGAAACATACATATAGCCAAAGCCAATGTAATGGGCACATTTTATTTGTGCTTATGAGAGAGAGAGCTAAAACGTGTATGGGCAAATGGCTTTTTTATGATGGAAAAATTCCATAGTGGGTCAAAGCCCCTTGCAGGTGGCAGCAATTAACTGTAATTTTTGCAGATTGTAATGATCCATAATTTACCAGCATACCCCCCTTCCAACTCTTTTCAGTCAAGAGAAAAAGGTTTGCGTGGAGGTTTGATTGGGTGCACATTTTATGCTGTGTTCTGGTCTTTAAGTGAGATTGTTCGGCTGGGGCCATGGTGGCTGGGGACACATGAGATAGAAAGGAGAACCACAAAACACCAATCTGTTCCGTCTATTGCTCATCCACAACATCCCTCTTTTCTCTCAGCGGTCGTCTTCTCTTTCTGCCCGTTCTTCACCCCTTTGTCTCTTCGCAGGCTTAAAACATGCAAGACTGTCCATCCACCATCTTAGGGATCGTTCATAGTCGCAATCACACACACACACACACACACACACACACACACACACACACACACACACACACACACACACACACACGGCCTATCTTCGTCTCTCCCTCTCCCTTGTTCTCCCTCTCTAGCACAGTATGGCCATGGCTTTGGGTTCAGTGTCTGCAAATGACTTCAGAAAAATGCCCTCCAGTGAAAAAAAGAAAAAAGAGAAGAAAGGATAAGAAAGCCAAAAGATGAAAGAGGGAGCACATTTGCAAGTGGCGGATGCTTCTTATTTTGCATATCTCTCACTTCTGCTTTCCCCTTCTTCTCCTATTCTATTCACCTGAGAGGATTTAAATAAATCCATAAAGCATGAAATATCAGAAATAGAAAAGTAATGCATGAAATGCATTTTCATAGGAGCCTCCCCGCCCACACACAAACATACACAATTTCCCCCTTTGCTTCTTTTCCCTGTGAATGTGTTTTTGTGATAAACGCTGGTACAATTTATTAACATGTGACCTCTTATTTGTATTCAGCATTAATATGCAGCATCAGATACATGTCCCACTTTAGCCTTGCTAATTCTGTAAACATGGCATCGGAGGGGAGATGAGTGTGTTTAACGAGATTAGGCGTGCATTGTCAGGCAAATCTCCGGTCAGTGTGCAAGTGCTATTGAAAGTCAATTATTGTTTAAAATATTCCTATGCCTTCTCAACTGTGTAAATTGTGCATTTGCTGCCTGGGATACCTGTTATTATTGTTTTATTCATTCTCTTTTTAACAAGTGTACACCCACTGGAAGTGAATGCTGGTATAAAAAAAATATATAAAATGCATATTTAATCTCAGGATCTCAGATTATGTTTAAAATGTATTGTGCAGTGTTTTACAATTCAGTTTTGCTTAATGCTCAAAAAAGTAAAAAGGAAGATTTATTTCTCTGTATCGGCAAAATTCTATTCTTCCAATTTTGTTGTGCCGTTTCAAGATTTTAAAAATATTTTTAAAAGCTACTGTCTAATCACAGTTATTGTTGTCCAGAAACATTTTTTGATGTAATGGGGTTTCATTTTGAAAGTGCTAGAAGATGAAAAAATAGCAGTGAACGCTAAATTCGGCTACGCTCTCTCAGTTTTTGATGATGCTATTGGATATTTTGTCACTTATTTAAATCCTCACTTTCATCATTGAAGTGCCAAACATGTTTTTTAAATGTTTCTACAATTATGCTGTTAGTTGTTCATCAGTAACTCTGTTTTATCATTTTAACAGGTCAATTTAAAAAAATGTTCTCTTTCTCTGTCCCTTTTTTGTCAGATAAAGATGAGCCCAGCTGTTACACATGCACCACCTGTAAGCAGCCCTTCACCAGTGCCTGGTTTCTGCTCCAGCATGCCCAGAACACCCACGGCTTCCGCATCTATCTGGAGAGCGAACCTGGCAGCCCCCTCACCCCCCGCGTGGCTGCGGCTCCTGGGATGGGGGGTGACTGTGCCTCTTCCCAGCCTCCCATCCATGCCGTCCACTTGGCTGATGGCAGTCCTTACAGCCTCCTGAGGATGCCAGGCTCTGGGTCTGGCCGGGATTCAGCGTCTACACCTCGTGAGAGCCGTTACCTCCGAACCCCACCGCTGTTCAGCCCGCCACCGCGCCACCACCTGAGCCCTGATGACCTGGCACTGGCAACCCACCATCCCAGCGCCTTTGACAGGGTGATGAGGCTCAACTCAGTGCCACTAGAAGCCCCTCCAATGGACTTTTCTAGACGTCTACGCGAGCTGGCTGGGAATGCCACTGGGTCTTCCCCACCTCTCTCCCCTAACAGGCCCAGCCCTATGCAACGGCTGCTGCAGCCATTTCAGCCAGGTTCAAAGCCTCCATTTTCAGCTACGCCTCCCCTCTCCACCTCTCAGTCACCTTCTGGCTTACGCACCACCCCCAATCCCGCATCCAATGCGGCCCAACCGGGCACACCTCTCAAGGCAAAGTCTTGTGAATTCTGCGGGAAGACCTTCAAGTTCCAGAGCAACCTAATTGTTCACCGGCGGAGCCACACAGGGGAAAAGCCATTCAAGTGTCACCTCTGTAACCATGCCTGCACCCAGGCCAGCAAACTGAAACGACACATGAAGACGCACTGTCAGAGCAAGTCTTTGGTGCTTAATGCCAAGTCAGATGACGGCCTCTCGACTGCAAGCTCCCCCGAACCTGGTACCAGTGATCTGATGGGCAGTGCCACAGATGCTCTCAAGTCAGTGGTGGCCAAGTTCAAAAGCGAGAACAATGGCCTGATGCCTGAAAATGGAGAAGAGGAAGAGGAGGAGGAGGAGGAAGAGGAGGAAGAAGATGAGGAGGAAGAAGAGGAAGAAGAAGAGGAAGAGGGGGATGAGGAGGAGGAGGAGGAGGAGGAAATTGAGACTAAGCCTGAAGTCGAAGAAGAAGAAGACGAGGGTAAGAATGACTATCGTTTCAGCCTGCGGCTAGAAGGGGCCCGCTACCACAAGAACAGTGACGCCCTGCACCCACACCGCCGGAGCTTGTCCAGGGAGCCTGGTGACGAAGACTCGGCCCTGGAGTCAGACCGAGCAGATGATGGAACCACCACTACCATCAATGGCCTGGGACCTCTATCCACTGACAGCCTGTCCAGGAAGCTGCTGAGTGGAGGGGTCAGCCCTGGTTCCCTCAGTCCCCTGTCCAAGCGCATCAAGGTGGAGAAGGACCTTGACCCCCCCACGCCCACTATCCCAAACACGGAGAACGTCTACTCCCAGTGGCTAGCTGGTTACGCTGCCTCACGTCAACTCAAGGACCCCTTCATCAACTTCACAGGTGGGGACTCTAGACAATCGCCCTTCGCCTCCTCATCTGAGCACTCGTCAGAAAACGGCAGCTTGCGCTTCTCCACTCCGCCTGGCGAGCTGGATGGGGAACGGGCCACTTCAGGACGCAGCGGCACCGGCAGCGGGGCCAGCACTCCCCACGGGAATGGCAGGCCGAGCTCCAAGGACGGCCGACGCAGTGACACCTGTGAGTATTGTGGCAAGGTGTTCAAGAACTGCAGCAACTTGACAGTGCACAGACGCAGTCACACTGGAGAACGGCCCTACAAGTGTGAGCTGTGCAGCTATGCGTGCGCCCAGAGCTCAAAGCTCACCCGCCACATGAAGACCCACGGACAGATGGGCAAGGACGTGTACAAATGTGAAATCTGCCACATGCCTTTTAGTGTATACAGCACTCTGGAGAAACACATGAAGAAGTGGCACAGCGACCGCCCTCTGGCTAATGACATTAAGACTGAGTAGGCAAAGAGCAGCATGCTGGCAGCTCTCTCTCAGCTCCCCTGGCTAAAAAGCAACCCTGGCTAACTAGCCAATAAGTGAGGGAAAAGGACAACAGGGTTAGACACCAGTACACGGTACAGCCCTGTTATCATCCCTGACTGGAAAAAGCTGAATGCATGATCCATCATTGGGGCAATACTATTGCATCAAACGCAAAACTTTTTGAGCCTTTCTATTGTGCAATAATTTACACGTTTTGTATTTTTTGTAACTGGACAGCATGCTCAGTGTGTTTTGGCTACTTAGAGAGAAAAATGTCCTTGGCTGGTGGGTTTGGTTGTACATGTATTGCTGTTGATACTTTCGATTTCTTCAACATAAAAAAAAAAAGTTAGTTATGAGAACCCATGCTGCATACAGTACATACTGTTTTACATATCATGTACAGTTTTGTGTTCAAACATAGTGGACAGTGTCATATTATCAAAACATCAAGACAAGCAGGGTCACACTTAAAACTGATCTTTGTGAAAGATTTTCCATGCAAGATTGAGATAAGAGATATATATAAAAATTGGGCTGCCTATGAAATGGCACGAACGCCATTAAATATTTCTTTGACAAACAGCAATGAAATTAACAATATGGTGTGAAATGACAACAAAGAGTGCCTTGGATATTTTACCTGCATTAGTTAATCCTCCTTTTTTGCTATAAGCTCGGAGTTTCAGCTATAGAAGATTACAGGACATTTTTGTGCACATATGAAATAAACAGGTCCTTGCATCAAGCACCTGTACAACCCTGTCGTTTTATGACTTAGCAGAGCATAAGGAACCAGCTGAAACAAAAATGAAAAGAAAAAAAATGATTATGTGTACCTCTGGTAAATCATTTATCTGCCTGACTCATGTATATTGTTATTCTCCAGATTATGATTCTGTTTACTGGCATGTTACATGCTAAAAAGGAGTAGGTATGTAGAGTTTTGGTTTAGATGTTTATGTTTTCTGGTACATGTGTACCATACTGAGAGGATAGTCTGACAAGTTGTTTTAACCAACGTAAAGCTCTTAATTTTCCAGAGTGTTTATTTTCTTTGAAAATTAAGAATTGCAGTTTTTTTTTTTTTGTAAGTAGCACAGAATTATGTTTCGTCTGTGTCAGCCAGGCAGCAGTGTAGCCAGCAGCCGCTTGGAGACCACAGAGTGGATTTTAGTTGTTCTAAGCCAGACAGATTTTGGGTGAGGTTGGGGTTTTTTGGGTGGGTGTCGGAGGGTAAGGGTAACGTGGTTCGAGGAGTGGGTTGACCAGGTGTCTCTACAATTCAAATGTTTATGTCCTTGTAGCGCTTGTTCTCTTTACCGCATTAGATCTAAGAAACCCTTAAGTAATCTGAAATCCTTTCTTATTAACTCATTGGAAACGATCTTAAACGGAAATCCGAATCTAAAGTCAAGAATCAGAATTTAGAAAAAAAATCAACAAATTACCCCTTCCACACAAGTTTTTAAGAGTCACATTTTTTACGTTTTGTGTTCTTTTCAGTTAAAATGCTCTAGACCTTATTGTGGTAGTTGTATATATATATATATTTTTTTTTATCTCCATCCCGTCATTGTTGAAAATATAGCACTTGTCACTCTGCCTTGGATTCTGTATCTGTCTTTCTAATCGGAGGTACAGTCGGTTGAGTATAAAACGATAACCGGATTTCCGATCTGGGACTACCTACGTGCACTGTTCAATTTTCCCAGTTTACAGTCGGACACTCAAGGGAAAACTTGCTCTTATGCTGACAGATTAGTGTGGTGTCATTGCTTTGCATTAAAAAAAAAAGTAAAAAAGAAAGAAAGAAAAAAAAGAGTTGAACTAGAAACTGTTGCCAGCCATGTCTCCTCCAGAGCTAAACATCAGTTTGACTCTTGGGGGTTATACTGCAGGAACCGCCATAGAAATATCCTGCTTCATACCAACTATAGAAATATACTGCTCAGTACAGAAATCTACAAATTTGATTTAAAAAGATAAGTAAATTGTGTTGTTGAGTTTTTAAAGTAACACTTCAATATCTTTAGGGGAGAACCTTATTTAAATTTTTGGTTTATTGTTGTTTCTCTTTTCTGTCTTGGTGACATCCGGGACTTGATCACTATGTAATGAATTGTAATGAACATGTCTCTCATCTTTTTTGCCTTTACTATACACAAGTCTTCAGGTTGAACAAAAATGTGCATTGGGGGAGAGATTTATGATATATAAATATATAGAGAGAACTTAAAACACATAGGAAAATGCGCACTCATGTAAGTTCCTATGTTCAAAACACATTTATGGTCTACTTTTTTCCTGTATTTAGAATGGTATTTGAAATTAATGTTCACTTAGTGTAGGCACTTATAGTATTTATGTTGGAGCCTGTATTTTTAACTGTTTTGCCTGTACTCTTTAAAGGTTTCAATGTACTCTTTTTTTCTGTAGTGAAAAAAATCCCAACAAGCTGCCACCGTATATTTTCTTAATTTGGCAGGATAATATAGTGTGAATAATTTGTATGCTTGAAAATAAGTATGTTTTTGAAAAATAAATTGTGGAGTTCCCCAAGGGTGAGAGGTCATGTAATGGCCTTTTCAGGCAGTCCCGCTGGAGTGACCACAATGAGGTAAAAAAACAGGTGGTTGTACATACCTTTTTAGTTTATTTTATATATTTTTCTCTCCTGCCATTTTATATGCAGTAATACAAGCTATTGTTGGGTTTTCTCGGTAGCCAACTTTTTACTGTCCTTGAACATGTACCACCTGATAACATTCCAGCCGTTTTTGAAAAAGACCTTTTGTCATATGCAATCAATCCAACATCAATCTGAAAAGCATGTTTTTTTTTGCTACAGTTTCTTTGTTATTTTGGATTTTGTTTTTTTCATTGCCAAAAGAACCATGGTGCTTTATAATTTAAATATGGTACATTTCATATGCAAGGCATATTCTAAATATAACGGAAATCAGAAAGAAAAAAACTTTGGTACATGTTATCATTGCTGATGGTATTGAGGTACATTTGGGTTTTCAGCCTGATTTCATCCTGTGTTCTGTATTTACTCTCAAGCTATTTGTTCTGAACTGAACTTGAAGTTGACCTACGGCATTGGTCGACATTATTTATTATGGCTACACACACACACACACACACACACACACACACACACACACACACACACACACACACATGCTCTGTTCAGAACGGAGTCACTGCAAAACAAATCAGTTCATTTTTCTCCCTCCTGATGAATTGTGATGGCTTAATTCCTCTGTTTGATGACCAAAGGTCATTGACCAACTTTCATGAGTTCTTGCTCGACTTACAGATTTTGTTGTTGTTATTTTTCAGTTATACAGAGATGCCACTCTATTTTCAGCTGTTGTCTGCATTATTCTCTTCACTCAGCCATTTTGTCTTGATAAAAATAAAAAGTATTACATACATATCTGAATTTGGTGCTTTTGTTTTTTTTATTGCTGTCTGCATACTCAGTGTCAAACTAAACAAACCCTATATAAGACTATTCAGAACTACCAGTACAACACACACACACACACACACACACACACACACACACACACACACACACACACACACACACACACACACACAGAATGTGCATTGTGAGTATATATGTTTGGATGTATTGCATCCAGGTGTGTTTGCTTGGCTCAGCTTGAATCACCCGTCATAGGGGGTGGAAGTTCACCACCATATCTCTGGTCTGTGGCCTTGTCAGGTCAGTGAAGCGTCTGTGTTATATCTCCAGCAGCCCTCCCACCACTCTGTTTTCTCCTTCATGTTTTTTTCATTATGCTGTATCTAACTTTATATATCCTCCTATGTCCCAATCTCTCTCCTTTCTTCCGACCTCTCCCTTCCCTGTTTCCTCCTCTCACCGCTGAAGCACTGGAGGGCAACGTGACAGACTAATCGCTCTCCTTGTCCGAGCCCGGCGCTGTTTGCCTAGCAGGGCCAGATTAAAGTTCACAGATAGAGAGAGGGTGGGCCAGGTGTTGACAGTTAAGATAAAGCAGAGTCGCAAGGAAGTGGGGGTGGTTGGTTGGATGGGTGGGTGTTGGAAGCGAGGAATTGTTAGCCTGTGTGTGCTCTTGAACATATACACGTTTATGATGTTCAGGGTGGTTAACCCCTCCCCCTTTGTCTCCAATCTCCCAAGTTCAATGTCAAGAGAGCAACAATGCTCTGGCCCACAAATCCCGCCACCAAACAACCCGTGCATAGCAGACATACTTTTCCCATAGCAAACTCTTGGCCCTTGCCTACTATCCCCTGCCCCCCTCCTCTTCCTCCTTGTGTAGACATATGTCCTTAACTCGTAAAGGCAACAGTCGCAGCTCTTTGACTGAAAGGGGTATTTTCAAAATGTTTCTCATGCAGGGAATAATGCCTACAGTCTTGTTTGAATAGTCCTATTTGTAAAACAAGATGTTCGAGAAAATTGAAAAGTGTTATTTTTGTTCTCATTTCTGGCGAGTCTTAGGGGGATACACTGGCTCTCTGTTGAAGGGCAAGGATTTATTAGTTCATTATGCTAATCAAAAGTAGTTCACAACACTCTTGAAAAGATAAAAAAAAACCCTCCCCCTCTTTTGCTCTTCTTCCCCTACTTTGCCACTCTCTGTCCTGACTTGCCTGTGTGTTTAAAGCAGGGGAGGCCTCCTAGGCATAGCTGGGGAAATCCTGTCCAGGAGACAGTCGGCGCGTTGAATCGACTCTCTAATCCTCCTAATATACCACTTCTCCCTGTCCGCTGCTTTCCCTCTATTCCGCTGCCTTCCTCCGTCTCTCTGTTGCTTCTGTCTCCTCCTTGCGTCAACTGTCAGTGGATCATCCCTCTTTATCTCTCCTATCCCTCCTTTCCTTCATTCCCTATATTATACTCTGTCACGCTCCGTTTCTTTGTCCATTCCTCTTACTCTACTTCTTGCCTCTGTTTCAGGCTAATTTTTTCTTGGGCCCGAGCCCATCTCACGAGTGTGAGTGAGTAGAGGAAGGCTGAAGAGCAGAGATGGAGAGGCAGACTGCAGCTGTGCTTTGCTGCAGTGAAGAGGGGGCCTCGTCCGGGCTCCTTGGAACAATATAAAAGCACTAATCACCCAGGACAGCTGACACCCAGTGCCTCACACATATACACACACTATGTTTCACACTCACACACACACACACACACACACACACACACACACACACACACACACACACACACACACACACACACACACCCACACAAAGATCTGAGGACTGCCAGTATAGGGTGGAAGGAGACAAGCTCTGCCCAGACAAGACTTACAGGTCTGGCTCGCCTAGAAAACAAAGTCTGTGTTTTGTCTATGGGCAGCAACGCTTGGGGGCTGAAAGTGCTTTCTCACAAACATGCACATATGCGCATAGAGAGTGTCTATGCATGCACACACTCACACCTACTGTACAACAGACATGCATACATGCACACACATGAAAACTTAAAAGGCAGTTAAGTGCACAGGAGTATACAGGCAAACTTCCCCTCATGCACTTTTGTAAGCAGACACAGAATCAAACGCACATGTCGATGCTGGAACACAAATGGATTGGGTGCATGCACACTCACACACACGCACGTTCACAAAAGTGTCTTCGGGAATGTGACCTTTTCCCAAAAGCCTCCCTTTCCTGCCCTGGCTCCCCTCCCCCTCTGGCTGTGTGAAGACTGAAGGGGTCAAGGGTCAGGTTTTGGGGGGCTGGAGATTAGGTTTCACATGACTGAGCACCTTTGTTGGGGCAGGCCAGCAGAAAGGAAACGTCCAGGAGGGTAGCTGTGTCTGTCTGAGGAAAGAGAGAAAGAGAGGGGGGAGGGGAGAAAAGAAGGACAGAGCGATGGATGGAGGGACGAGGTTTAAATTGAAGTTTGGTCAGGCTGAAGTTGAAGTGCAAGAATGAGGAGGAAGTGTTTGAGAAGAACGCGACAGAGGAAGAAGAGACGGGGATGGAGGGTGAGAAAATGTGAGAACATAAAAGAGAAAACCAGAATAACCTCACCCACATTCCTCACCCTATAGCTCTCCTTACACCTTTCCCTCTCTTAACTCCGTCTCCTTCTCTTTCTGCCCATGTGGCTTCTGTGTCGGGCTGTGGCCAGCCAGTGTCCTCAGTGACTGCTAGCTCCACTGATCTCCCCCATGACCACACAGCGAGAAGAAAGCCCCAGCCAAAATAGTAAACTGGATCACAGCAGAATCCCCCTTCCTCTTCCTCCTCCTCCTCCTCCTTCGCCTTCACAACATCTGAGTCGTAGTCTGCCCGCTAGACAATATGTGCTGTAACTGGCAGTGAAAATCTTGGCAAAGACCCGGATTACCTCGCTTGTGAAGTATTGCTTTAAATGCCCGTGTGTCTGTGTGTGTTTTTTTCTTTTTCCTTCTTCTCAAACCAAGAAAGAAGGATTTTAACTACGTGCAAAAGTTTCAAGTAAATGAGTCACAGAGGTGGGACTGGTACTGCTGATGGCTTCCAGATAAGGTGAAAACTTTGACCCTGCAGTGAAAAAGAAGGACGGGGTGAAGGGTGAGGGGGAAGGAATGTCTTGAGTACTGCGCTGACCATAATTGAGTGGACTCTTTTGGTTTCATGGTGCACAATCAGATATGAGCCTTAAGGTATTGCCTTTTTTACTGACCTTTGGGACGTTTGACATTCTTTAAAACTCTACTTCTCATATTCCAGTGCCACAAGTGTTTGTGCTGCTTTGTGTGTGTCTGTGTGTACAGTGTGTGCACTAACATAAGGGCCAGCCTTGTGCAGGTCAGCACTATTTCAGAGAAAGCTGCGCTGCACGGTATCAGTATGTGGTTGGTCTATCGCTGACAGGGGTTTCCTTTGGCACACTGCAGGCGTGGCTCATTCCAGAGCATGGGTGGTTTGGAGGGGGGGTCAGAGGATGAGGAAGGGGGGGGGGTGGGGGGGCAGGGGCAGGAGATTCCAGAGACCCACTGATCTGACCTTGAACTGGGGGGCGTGGAGCTGCAAGAGTGGCACCATGTTCCAACTGTTACTGTAAAGCCGTGGTGTGCAGCCACTGCTGCCAAAAAACTGTATGTTTACGCCTGTGTGTCATGCTTTATTACATGAAGACGTGTTGCACAGACAGATGTATACATGTGGGTGTGTGCACTCACATACATGTGTCTGCATATGGGTTAGTGGTTGCTTATGGTCATATCTTTGCATCATGTGTGTGTGTTCTCCAGGTGCAGCGCACGCTGGCAAAATTTATATGACCAGTTAAACAGGGTCATATTATCAGTACCCTCTGACTTGTGTGTGCTTTTCCGTGCACGTGTGTGCACGTGTGTCTATGTCTGTGAGTAAGCTGTATGCTGTGTGTGCAGTGGGAGACAGCAGGGCGCCTGTTTACAGTCCTGTGAATAAAGAGGCAAAGTTCATCCTCTGGCCTCTTTATGTCACTATATTTTAGTGTCAGTTAAGACTGGACACAACAGTAACTCAGAAAATACATCATTTATAGCTTATAAATGAGGTCACCCATGACAGTTGGGATTTTATGAGTGATTGATTTTGGTTGATATTTAACTTTAGTATAAGTCTTTTTTTTTAATGTTTTTTTTCACTGTCATAGCTATCTGGTTAATATGGTAAAGACTTCAGGAAGTGACTGCTCCTGGCCAAGAAACAGTCCCACAAGTTCCACACTTTAATTTAAGTTTGGATTAAACAAACGAGGTAGAACGTGTTGACTCGTGAGCTTTAGAGATGCTACTAGGTGGATGTTGTTACCTATGGAAAGAGCCAGGCTAGCTGGTTCCCCTCGTTTCCAATATGTTTGCTAAGCTAAGCTAATGGACTACTGGCTGTAACTTCACATTTACCAGACAGATGTGAGAGTGATATCTTCTTATCTAAGTCTTGGCAAAACAGCAAATAAGCGCATTTCCAGTAATACCTATAATTAATTTGCCATAACTACAATCTTTCCCTGTCTCTGACCATATAATAGCTGCTATGCTCAGATGTTGTAGAGATAGTAATTTTAAAATAGTGGCATTGAGTGTAAAAAATAAAAGTATTTCATGGTTTTTGCAACATTTCTACAATTCTGGCAGCCCTGGTTGTTCACATGTAGTTGTTTTGTGTGTGTTTTATGTTTACTTTCGGCATCCTTTCTTATCTATATACACCCAATATATATCCTCATGTGTGTGTCCCTCTATGTGTTTGTGTGTGTGTTAAAGGTGTATGGCGATACTGACCGTCCCCGTGGGGGCCAGCAAAGTTCTCTGAGCCACTCCAGCTGCTGCAGGGGTGACAGAGGCTAAGACCGGCTGAGGCTTAGGGGTAAGAGGGCTCTGGAAGTTTCTGAGAATTGCCGCGACACTCCTGGTTCACTCCTGGTTCATTCCTGAGGCCCAGGGGTCAAAGAGAACGGGACAGGGAAGGGGGAAAGGGGGGAAGGGAAGAGAGCTGCAGGGCCACGGTCACATGCTTGATCTGCCAGACTGACCTTATTACACTCTGCACATACTACCTTCTGCCTGCAGTATTTACAGTTGTTGTGTATGGGCTTGTATGTTCTGGATTTTTACTTTAGTTACCTCTGAGAAGTTAGGATCTAAGAGAGTGTTTGTCACAGAAAGAGGGAGAGTTAGAGAGTTTGTGTCACTTTCTCGCATCTCTCTGTTCTCTTTCTGTTCCCTTTTTATATCTATATAACGTTCTCTTTCAGAAACACACTTGTCAATCTTCGAAATATACTTTTTCATCCACACCTTTTCTTTCCCTTTTTTTGGTCTTCAATTAGTCTTCAATTACACTTCACATACACATTTAAGTGCTTTTGCCCACATATCGCCATCCTGCAGGACGGAGGTCGCAGTTGTCCAAACTACTCCAGTGGGTCACAGGAGTGCAGGCCACTGTCTTGGAAGAGGCAGCCTCTAATATTCTGGTCTTCATGGGGGCGACCGGTGGTCTTTAGTGGGGACACATTCATTGTGGGCCTCTTGTCCTACAAAGCGCTTGTCAGTCATTGTGCTGAACTTGTGTTGTTTCAATGCAGGGCTCGGCAGCACAGCTGTCGTCAAAAGACCCAAGGCTACTCTACCCTCGGCTGAAAGAAACAAACAAACAAAGCCGTAAAACAAGAAAATGAAAGACAAAAAAGGGTCACAAATAATGAGGGTACAAAAACCATCTTGTCGAATTGCACCTTGGGAGTCTGTCTTCAGGAAGAGTGAGGGGTAAGAAGCTTCTGAGCGGACCTGGGGCACAATAGGACTTGGCCCCTCCTGTGTTACTGTTAGCCAGGACCTTTGGATGAACTTGTCTCCTTTCAGCTGGCGCTCTTATGCCCAGGTGTGTCCTTGTGTGAGTGTGTGTGTGTGTATGTGTATCCACAGCACTGACATCTCTTTGGCCCCAAGTGCCCCATTGAAAATAAGACGGAGAGTGGAGCGAATGAAAAGAGATAAAGTGCAAAACAAGGATGAGAGGAGGAATAAAAGAAGAGTGGCTTCCTTGCTTTTCAGGGCAAAGACAATGTTCAGGCGTTTCTCCCACGCTCTGTACAACACTCTCTAGACCCCTGTGGTCTACTTAGTGTCCAAGACCATCAGTTTATATTTTAATTTATTGAAAGGCAGTCAGTAATTTTATGTTCAGTGAGCAGCTTTCTAATGAACATTTCAAGGAGAGAGAGACTCATTCAAATGTGTGTGAAATGAGAATCAAAACAAATGCAAACGTCAGATTTTTATGGTATAGGTTTCATTACTTTTGTTTACAGTAGCCGCCAAAATAAAAGTAGCTAAATAGATTTGATATATTGAATTCAATCCTCAAATTTGCTTGCTAAATTCATGATAGTTGCCAACTTACATGTTACACATTTGCCACTAAATAAATAGCAACAATTTCCTCAGTATTCAGAAATAATATTCTGACCATACTTTCCCAATATTGCAATCATCGTGTAGATCTCTTGGGTTGGGTAACCCGCCAGCCGGCCAAACAGCCATCCAGACAGGCCAGTGAATGGCTCAATGCCAAGGCCAATTGAGAGGTGCTGCTATGGTGGAGAGCCAGAGGGGAGATGGTCATCCATTATTCATCACTAAGCCAAATAATCCCCAACAGAATTGGTCTGGTCTTGTCTGGCCCAACGGTTGGGGAATGGATGGGATGGTCCAGGGGGCAAGAGGGGAGGATTTCTGGGCTGGGGGATGGCAGGTTTGAGGGTGTTTTCGGGGGAGGTTTAGTACGATTTTTTGGGGGGGCCGAAAGGGGGAGGCGAGCTCTCTGTAAGGGGTGGGAGGGGGGTTCTTTGAGGATTAGATGCAAATATGTCTTTGATAGCTTTCACAGTCTGGGAGTCCCATTCTGTTTATGGATATTCATATTAGGGCTAATCTTTGGAAACAATCCCTGGCATGGAGGAGTGAGAGGCTGCTGGGATGGGGATGGAGCACAGAAGCAGCAGGGGGTTCTGGGGGATGGAATGGACCTGAATGGGGTCTCCCCTGACCGGACAGGACCAACAGAAACCCTTATGGTGTGTGTGTGTGTGTGTGTGTGTGTGTGTGTGTGTGTGTGTGTGTGTGTGTGTGTGTGTGTGTGAACCACCTAGTAGATCAACGGCCATGTGAACCCTGACCCTGTGTCCCATCCACTGAAAGCACTGATGTGTAAACATGTAAACACACATTCTTGCACAGATGCACACACATACAAACACAGACCGACAAAGCAATGGCACTCCATCAGTGTTACTGACAAGCAACTTATTCAGACACAATATAGCCTTCACATTCTCTGTGACTTATCTGTCCTCGTTCTCGTTCATGTGACTGTTTTGTCTGAACGTCTCTCCCTCCAGGCAGCTGCTCTCAGAGCGAAGCTCACACTGAAGAAGAAGAAGAAGAAGAAGAAGAAGAAGAAGAAGACCCTTCTGAAGCTGGAGTCAATGACCAGCAGCTATGTCTCTGCACACACAAACCTCTATAAAAGTAATGTTTTCACTTAACAGGTGAGGTTTGTGCCTTAGACAAGGACACACTGTTAATATCAGAGATTTTGTAAGTATAGTGCCTGTGCATCATCTGGTTACCAAGGTTCCCTCCTTCAGCTGATTTTAGACTTTCTATTTTCTCAGTCTGATCATTTCCTCTATGATGTATATTTGACAATATTAGTGTAGCATAGCAAAACATCTTCTATTGTTTCAGCATATGTGCCTGACAGCAAAATTATATAATGTAAAGTTAATTTCTGCTCCTTATGTATAATTATTTCTCAGTGCTCCTAAATTTAACACCTTGCTCATCACTATAATTTATCATTTTTTCTAAGTCAATTCCTAACAACAAATACTTTGAAAAAAAGATTAGTTAGGATTTTGTAAGCAAAGGTCTGCACCACTGAGACACACTTACTTTAATAAAAGACACACAAACTGGAAGCAGGTAAGTAATCAGTGAGGCTTTTGGCCAACACATATACACACATACACAGATTATTTAGCTGCAATTTTGGTGGAAGTGATGCAGAAACTGAGACTAAGCAAAGGCAAAATGTTTTCATTTCCCTTGTGTCCTCTCTACTCAGACTTCAACTTCAAAAACTATGTTATTGTGTGTTTCAATAAAAGCAAACACCTCTTACATGTAACACAGAATAGAATGCAAAAGTCTAATAAAATACAAATGTATGAAAACTGTCAATGTGCCCATAAAAAGACGTGCCAAATCAACATTAGAATTGCCTGACAGTTATAGCTAGAGTTATAGCTTGAGTCTAGTATTAAATATTGGCAGATATGATGTCTGGTAGAAATGTTGAGGTGAGGTTTAAAAGTCTGCTAAATGTAATATTACAGTATTTGTTTATTACATCCAAGTTCTCAACATTCTTCCACAGTGCTATTACGTAAGATGCACCACTGGCCATTTCCTCTAAACTGCACTGCATGCATGGGATGTGTCACTCTTGCAATAAACTTTGGGACTTGTGTAGTTGAGTTGATGACAACAGAATACATAGTTACCAAAAACACCGCTCCTGCCTACGTAAAGTGCTGGACAACTCGTCCACAGCCATGTAGGGGACCAGACATGGCAAGCCCTCCTCCTTGCAGCAGGTCAGAGAGCAGAGGGTGAGGTGCGGAAGAAAAGGGAGAAGGGGAGGTTTTCATTCTCCTCCCCCACCCCAGCTGGGCCTGTGGTATCTCCCCTCCTCACAACCTTCCCTCCCCCATCTCCCCCTCTCTCCCTCCCTGTCCTGTCCTGGTAGGCTGTATAGGGCTTCAGGTCGGGAGGTTCATGAAGGAGTGTTACCCTCTCTATCGTGCATGCATGGGGCAGCGTCTCAGGGGCAAAGGAAGAGAGCCAAACAGCAGATCATCCCACTACACACCCAAGCTTGCACACACATACATGCAGTTTAGATGCATCTACTGTAGTACTTTTTCTATATATATTGAGTGGTCAGTTGTCCAGAAAGCAGAAATACAGTAACCGTACCAGCAAATACACACTCTTTTGCTGGAATGTAATGTTGCAAAAGTGAAAGTAAAATACCATTCAACACATGACGGTGGATAAGACATCCCTGACAGTGTCTGCGTTGTTATCTGCTGTTGCTACAATTGCACATTTCTGTTCCCTAGCCAGTGTAGCTATTTACACCGTGAGGAGACAAAACCCTGGTCACAATGGACTGGTTTTCCATTTGAATGTGCTGACCAGCGCACATACATGTCTCTCAGACCCTGTCACACCACGATCAAAAGCACTTTGCTGTGTGTATTTTATCTGCTAGTGTGTACAGTATTGGTGAATTATGGCAAATTAACATAACAATGAATGGACTGGGCTGTTACACTGGGCTGTGTGTGTGTGTGTGTGTGTGTGTGTGTGTGTGGAATGGAGGGGTTTGGGGTTTGGGGATCCTGGGACCCCCTTTCCCAGACATGCACTGACCTTTCTAACCAGACAGGAATAAAAGAACAAGGAGGGAGGGCTGAGGGCATGAGGGCACTGGAGTGTGTATATGTGTGTGTCTGTGTGCTTTGTGTGTGTGTGTGCTTTGTGTGTGCTTTGTGTGTGTGTGTGTGTGTGTGCTTTGTGTGTGTGTGTGTGTGTGTGTGTGTGTGTGTGTGTGTGTGTGTGTGTGTGTGTGTGTGGTTGGTTGTTGGTTGATATGGTGGACTTCTGAACCAGCCAGTTCACCCAGTCCTGCTGAGTTTGGACTGGTGCAACCATCCCCCACCCACAAACACGCACCACCCCGATAAACCTCTCCCCCACCGCTCTCTCTCTCTCCCTCTCTCCTCATCCCTCTCTTCTCTCGTCTTTTGTTGGACCAAGTCATTGTGCTATCCCCGCAGCGCTCTTTATGCAAAAAAGGTGGTGCTCTGAGGGCTCGCCAGCTCCGGACCCTTGCAAATCAATTTGTCTGTGGAAGGGGTGAGGGCAAGGAGGTGGGGTGGGGGACTGTGGAGCACTGAGGACGACTCAGTGAAAAGCCTGAGGTATGCAACTCTCCCTGCTGAAAACAATGTAATAGTCTCTACTTCTTTGCATTGTTTGTTACAAATAAGAAGGCTTTCAATAAGGCCAATTAGCCCATAGAGAGATGTGATTTTGTGTTATCATAGTTTGAGCATCACCAAAGTCAAAATAGGAACTAGTGTCAAATTTATGCAATAGTTTTTATTAAATGAAATACTTTTTCCAGAGCTCACTGCAACATTGGTCAATCCATTCCCATTTTCTGAATCTTTTTAGTCTGAAGACATTAGGAAAGAAACAAGAATATTGACATTTTGATGTTTTTGCTATTTGGATGTTCGTTTACTGACACATCTTATTTTACCGCTGTCAGTCAGGAACAAAAAAGAGAGGTGAATCCAGACTGACCCCGTCGCTCTGAGAGGAGGATCAGACATTGATTGTGGTTGTCCCTCTCTAACTCTCTCCCCCTGGATGCAGACAGGACTCTCCCCAAAGCACACAGGCTTGAGAGGGTCTTTGCTTGACTGGAACAACGATGATCAATACCTGTCACTTCTGTCTCGCCTGGCCAGAGGCCTGCTCCCCTGCCCCCACAACACACAGTGGGAGCTTGATGATGCAGACACACACACACACACACACACACACACACACACACACACACACACACACACACACACACACACACACACACACACACACACACACACACATATATACACATGAAGACACGAACAAGCACAGATATGCTCATGCGTGTATGCACACATGCAGACAGCTAAATATAAAGGTTCCCCATCACACATGCACATGGGTATAGAAGGGAGTCTGCATGCAAACATGCACATGAAGACATATGCGTAAATATAAACACACAGACACACACACACACACACACACACACACACACACACACACACACACACACACACACACACACACACACACACACAGGCTATGACAGCGAGGTCAGACAGGGCATTCAGACCCAGACAGCAGTCTCTTCTCTGGGGTCAGACAACAAGGCCAAGGTCTACTCCCTAACCCCAGTGGCCCTTCACACACACATACACACACACACACACACACACACACACACACACACACACACACACACACACACACACACACACACACACTGACCAGCCGGAGCAACAGAGAGGGGGACACTGAGGCGGGGTGATAGGGAGTGAAAGAAAGGAATGATGGGGGATGGTTCAAGGAAAAAAGAATTGGTTTAAAAACAAGCATTGATGATAAAATGTGGTTTAATATTTGAATAGGAAAAGATGTATTACAGTAACTTGGCAGGTTTGTTTATAAAGAGCAACATTTCTATCATTTTAGTGCATGTAAAAAATAACTTCCTCAACCATGAACTGTCATTATTCACTAAATGTAAGTTAATTCATATATCCCAATCCAGCTATTTTCTTTATCAGCCTGACAGTGTGAAAGGGTGAAAATAAAAATAAAATGTGTGGTGCTGGCTGTTATAGAAGAGAAGGGAGGGTAGGAAATCAGAAGTAAAGCCTGCTTCCTTTCCGCAACTTGCCCATTCATTTGCTTGAGGTCTCCTCTGCTCATTTGTATTTTCAACTCTCTCTCTCTCTCTCGCTCTCTCTCTCTTTTTTCCTCCTTCTGTCCTTCCTGTCTTCTTACTCAAGATACCCTGGCTTCGCCCAGCCAGAGAGATAAGGGAGTGGAGGGGCCAAGTTTACCACTGCAGATAAGCTGTAATTGCAGGGTAATAAACGAAAAACGGAATGAGAGAGGAAAAAAAGACAGACACAAAGGGGTGAATTGATCAGCCAGAGAAATGATTGATGTAAGCAGTGACACTCTGGTTCCCTAAACAGTTATCAGCGAGGGCAACCTTTTGCTCATTACAGTCATCTACAGAGGACCAGTCCAGTAGCTGCACTCAAACAAGAACCGCCAGCCTTGACCCCTCTGATAAACAGCAACAGCAAACTCACTAACTGAACAATCACTTCTCTGTTCTGCGACATTGCTCAGTCAGTGCTCCTGTAAACGCTGGTCGTTAACATGGACATTGTGTTAACACATAAAAACAGCTGTTCCAGTTTTGTACATTTTTGTTGGTGTCGTAAAACTAGTGAGTCATTCAAATGGCCGCTATTGTTTGCTGTCATTAAGCAGAGTAAACAATCACGTTGACCATATTTCCTCTGGCTGTGCCCTGTAACTATTTGAATTCTTTAAATGTAAAAATTAAATAGGTTGAACTGTAGAATGCATAAACAGCTTAAAATGAGAAAAAAAGAGGATTACTTGTATAGTTGTTTGTTCCTGACAAATGACCTAATATTCTGGGCTTAACTGCAATTTTTCAATCAATTTATTTTATTACCATGATGACAAATCCACACTTATTTGTGACTTATAAGAAACCCAAAATACAACATAACGTATTACATATAACTTTACATCTCACACAAAGACTCTGTTGCAAGCTAGAAAACTAAAATCTGGAAACTAAAACTCCTATAATCATCCATCCAGAGTAACTTTAGTAATAGGTGTAGCTTAATCTTTGTAATATGAGCAATAAAACATAACATTGACTTTAGTCTAACCTATTTAGCCTAACCGCCAGATGATGGTGCTTTTAGGGGCCATGGTAGTAACGTTAGAGTTTAGTCAGAAAAAGTCAACGTCATGTGGCGATGCATACAGATCCATTCTGTGACAACAACCGAGCATGTAAACACTCGTCACCATCTAACGTAGCTAATATCAATCGGTCCAACACAACATGATCAGCATACGGACCAGCACCGCAAAGGCAGGATGATAAAATGTGTTTTCACTCACCAAGTCTGAGGGCTAACGAAAGAGAAAGGCTACGAGGCGGTTCTTCCTCTGCAGACTGCTCTCATGAAGTGCCGTATGTTTGAAACGCCAATTGGTATGCCGTTATTGGTGTGTTATGAAGACGCATACTCGCTTTTCAGCGTGTTTATCAACACCGTTTGTCCTCCATTGACTTACATTACCTTGCGTTTGCGTGTGAATTGACGCCGTAGCGAGTAGTATGAAAGGGTGAAAATCAGCGTAGGGAGGAGAGCAGGGATCGTGTCCCGTGTGTGATGTTTCCTTCATTTTCCGCGTGTGTTGTTTCCTTACCACGTTTTTCTTTTCCTAAACCCAACCCAGTTCTTCTTTTCCTAATCCCAACCGGTTTTTCTTTTCCTCCCCGTGTGACGTTAAAACCAACCGTAGCCTCGCGATAACACATAGCCTCGCGATAACACGCCACGTGGCTTTAGAAAGTGGCGTGTATGTTTACGTTGTGATACAGCAGACGATTGTCTGCTGTATACAGCGTAGATATACACGCGGATAGCTCAAAATGCATACAGATAACACGCCACTTGGCTTTAGTGTGTGGCGTGTATGTTTACGCAAAGTCATGATGCCACGTTGTCCTCTGGGCAAACTTGACTTATGTTGTAAGCTAACCACTCCACGTGTAACCACGGTTACAATTTAGGAAGATGTTATATTCATAGAAGATAATAAATTATAGATGATAATCTTAAATTAATTAAAAATAACATAACATTTGTTTGCATTTCTTTCTGTTGACAAGAGGTGCCCCACCTGTCCCTAATGACCAGTCGCCACTGATCACAACACAAACCAGTGCACCTCCCTGTTTCTACAGCTGATAGTGTACTTGACTTCTATTGAGTTTGAATATTTCTTATAATTGCAGTCAATGGCAATATGTCTATTCATATTTTTAATGGGGAACATTTGCAGTGATGACATTTAGACTGATTATACATAAGGTTTGAAGCATATTTAATTCTTATCAATGGACTGTCGCGTTTCAGGACTTGGAATATAAATGAACCTTGTCACCTATTACCCAAACCTCTGAAATGTCTTCAGTTCTTAAAAGTTTGATCCTTCCACTTTCTGAATTCAAATGACAAAATATCTCTAAGAATTCTAAAGTTATTGTCAAATAATGTGGAAAGTGTTCACTGTACATGCTGTGCAACAAACAAAAAAAGAAAGTGTTGAATAGTTTGTTTCTAAGATATTTGAAGTTTCCATGTCAAGTGTCAAAGTTTCAAAGCCAAGCTGCATTGTTGATGAATACATTGATGATGAATATAACTAGTTTGTGTTTGATTAAAGAAAGGGGAAAATGAAAATGAATCACTCCACATATTTCATTACTACGTCTATTCATTTTGGAGGTTACGCTAGTGAAAAGAGATGGCAAATTGTGGTGTGTGACAGGCAGGTTAACCGTTGGCGTGCTGTGTGACCACCAGCCCTTACTTCCTTCCTCTCTGCTGGCCTGGGGATGAGTGTGTGTCCTGTTGCTCTGTTCCTCTGGGGCTTGTGCATGCTTGTGTGAGTGTACGTGTACGTATACATGTGTATTATGTATATGGTTTTGGTCACACTTCGCCACTCACGGGAGGTCAGGTGAGATTAGGTCTGGTTCCTGATTCTTGGAAGAGTGGACAGCTGCAACATCTCACACAAATGTCATGACATAAAGAACACAAACAGAGCTCAAACACATCCCCTTTTTTTCTTTTCTCTCTGACTATCTCGCTTTGTCTTCTGTAAGGCTCGTCACATAAGAAAAGTGTTGAATCTTAACACTTTTGGTATCAACTGACATCTGTCACCTGGTCGTTATCTTCTTCACTTATTCTGTGATCAGGTAGTTCCAGGTTTAAATCAAAATTTAGCAATTTTTTTTATCTATGCAAAGATAACATCAGAGAACGTTGGCTTCCTCTGTTAAATATGAAAAGCATGTTCAGATTGCTAGTATGGAATAAAATAGAGCAATACTTTATTTGATATATATATACAGTATATATACAGCATATCTATATTGACACAACTATTTAAAAAAAATCAAACAATACTCAGCCTTACTCATAAGACACTTCTCCATATGTATGTGCTGACTGGCAGCAAAATGGAACATATTATATTCCATTATGTGACCACCTTTTTAATCGAATCATGTGTTACCTGCCCAACTTGCTCTCTTGTACACAGACTTATCTGAGGGCCCATTATAGAAGCTTCTCCATATACTCCTATCTTCAACGACAGTGATAAGATACCTGGGAGGGAGGTAGAGCAGAGAAGGGTCCTGGCAGGGTCTCTCTCACCCTATCACACACACACACACACACACACACACACACACACACACACACACACACACACACACACACACACACACACACACACGCACAAGGCCATAAACAGGTTGTCTGCATAGTATCAGAGACATGGCTTTGCTGTGATGCACTGGAGGAGCCGCAGTCTCCTGCTCTCTTAGCTTTGTGTAAATACACCGCTCATTGTTTATATAGCGCGGTGTGGCTTCAGGTTCCAGGGACCATCACTCTGGGTCTGGGTCAGATCGCCAGAAAAACACACACACACACACACACACACACACACACACACACACACACACACACACACAAGACGAAGACGTAGGAGTATGGGAGCACATGTGGCTACACACATATTCATCCTAATGCAAACCAGACTCCCTCTCTCCCTCTTTTCTTAGGGAGAGAGGGAGAGGGAGCGGTAGTAGGGAGACCGCACAGCTTTGGATCTCGGCCAAATGGACCAGCGGAGCTTGTTTGGAAAGCTTTCAGTCAGAAAGCCACTTTTTGGCAGGGGCCCTGTGAGTGCTGCTGAGCCCTCTGAAGCGGGCTGGAGCTGCTAAAATAAATAATGGTTAGGGCCGAGGGGGTAAGAGTGGCGTTAGAGGGTGGGGGGTAGAGGGGTAGCAAGAGGAAAAAGAGGGGGGGGGTGGGGGTGGGGTGAGGAGGGTGAGGTGAGGGAGGGGGGAGGTTTTAGAGACCGCTTCTGTAATTATATCTGTCAGTCGACACCAAGGCACTTGGACCGCCAACGCTCACGTTTCCCCCTTGCTCTCTTGCTGTCACCAGATAGAGAGAGACATGGAGAGAGAGGGGGAGAGGAGAGAACAATGTTCATTTGTGTGTCTGAATTTGTCCGACTACATACACATTTTTATGTGTGGATCAGCATTTGTCTGTAAACAGTCTTTCTAGCTCCCTGGGTGGTGTGTGTGTGTGTGTGTGTGTGTGTGTGTGTGTGTGTGTGTGTGTGTTGGTGGGCCTGCAGGGAAACAAACCTGGTCATTCTGGGAGAGGGAGATAAGGAGGTGTTTCACACAAGAGTATGTTGGTCTTTCAGCAGGGAGCAAAGTAGTGGCCCCACTGTACACTGGCTCGCAACAAAATAGCCCAGAACAGCTTTTCACACATTAGCTGAGTGGGGCATGTGCACTAAGTGTGTAGAAGTGCACTAAAAAGGGCTTGCTATTGTTTATTTTACATATTACGTTCACAATCTGTTGGTTCTGTGGCATATAACATGCTGCATCTCTGGTGTGTGGTGTCTAATCTGATCTACAGTAGCCCATTTCACACATAAAAAATGTCACTCGGTCTGCATATTTCCATTTACGCAACATTAACCGCCTCCGTCCGTCTTTCACATCTGATAGCACAGCCATTCTTGTTCATAACTGTAATTCCCTTCTCTATGGTCTTCCCTGCAAATCCATACACAAACTTCAACTGGTTCAGAACTCTGCTGCTCGCATCATCACCAAAACCCCTTCTATATTACTCATATCACTCCTGTTCTTTAGCAGCTTCATTGGCTCCCGTTTAAATACTGCATTGATTATAAGATCCTGCTTCTCACCTTCAATACCATTCACAACCTCGCTCCTCTCTACCTCACTGATCTTGTTCCCATCAACACACCCACCCGTACTCTCAGGTCTTCCACTTCCATACACCTCACTCAACCCTCCGCCCGTTTGACCACCTTTGGGCTTAGAGCATTCAGTCGCTCAGCCCCATGCATCTGGAACTCCCTTCCACCGAATATCCGCAACACTGACTGTCTTTCCAGTTTCAAAACTCACCTAAAAACATACCTTTTTAAACTGGCTTATTTTCTTTGATCACTGTATATATGTTCACATCAATTGCTGGTCTGAGTTTTTGCTTTGAAAATATGCCCTGTACCTTATATGCCCCTGTAACGATTGTCATGTTGTTTTTTAACTTTTTTTCTTGTAAGGTGACTTTGAGTGCTTTGAAAGGTGCCTATAAATAAAATGTATTTATTATTATTATTATTATTATTATTATTATTATTTTATCTGTGTAAACCCACTCTTTGTTACTGTTTAACGATAATTTCTTGGGTGATTTTGTAGTTTAATTTTTTTGTAGGCCATTATTTCTTCTCACCAAAGTAATTGATAAGATCTGGATACAGGGCAACATCAACTGAAGTTTGACTGATTTCATACAAACCTGTGCATGAGAATCCGTTGACCCTGATGATAAGAAAAAGCACTGTTGACAATGGCTCCACACATACTGTTGTTGTGAGAGCAGGAGGAAGACGAGGGGTGAAAGGGAAACTTTGGTGGTTTTCAAATGGCTCTGTGTCACTGCAGCTGACAGAGGCGGTAGAAAATCGGCAATGTTCCCTTGATTGAATTAGCCACATTAATTACCAGACGCTACAGAGTGTGGCTGGTATTGTTTTTACCTCGTCTTCTTCCTGTGTGTGTCAACGCTACCACAACTGATGTGTTGCTAACTAGCTAGCTAATCGATCTAGCTTTGTGCCACTAACACTTGCAGATTGATTGACAGGTGGATGTCATGATGTTATTGGTTGAAATTGGTTGGTACCAGCTTAGGTATGCAAACAGCATGTTTTGTTTTACAGGAAGACACGATTGGAATTTGATATAAAAGTACAAAGAAAATGTTTTTTTTGGCATATATTGTCAAGTTGCACAATATAATCGGGGATGTGATCTAAAAGGGTTTCATTCAATCTCGGCTTTGATAAACCCTTTTCACAGCACGCATTTTGACTCATCATAGTACTGTAGGAAAAGCACACGTGTTAATAATAACATTAACTATGGCCCGCTGTATTCAGCTGTCCAAGTAAGCCGTTACAGTGTGACATGAGCCAGCGTGCACAAAAGGACCCTGATACTGATGCAGCTAACTAGAATTCAACCATTATTAACCTAATATTTCTTATTTAGACCTGTGCTTTTCCTGCAGTCAAATGTCCAAATGACTTCAGAGAAAAATGCTTGTTGCTTCTGTGGCTTACACTGTGTTTGGGGTGCAATCTTATCTGATATATCCATTTAAAAAAAACTAAACTGACTTATTGTTACTGTAAAACAGAATAATGGTAATTGAGGTGTACATGCATTGATTCACTCTGACAATTACATTCACCTACATATTAGTACAAGCACATACAGCATTCCCCTCCTCTCTCTCTATGTCTAATTCTTTTCTCTTTCTTCTTCTGCTTTGTAGTCATCTGCTTCACTCTCTTATCTCAGCCAGGATCAGGTCCAAGGATCTCACCCCAGAGACACAATTACCACACCGGGCTAAATGTGCCGCCCACAAGCTACCGTACCATTCAAAGGCCCTCCGTACTCTCTCCAACCCTTGTTTCCTCTGATGCTTTCGGCTTTTCTCTCTCCATTATTAGTATATGCCATTCACACACTGCCTGCTTGCTCTTCTTCCATTCCTAACTTATCTCTCTCTCACGCTCGTTTTCTCCATTATGATGCTTCAAATGAGTTTAGATGAGAACTCTTAATTTTTTAAGACAGGGCAAAGACGATGAAATGGATCGACTCATTGTCAATAAAGCACCACATGATGTTTCTCAGAGGCCCTGTAAGACCTGGCATTAACATGCATCTTGGCTCATCCGATCACAGGTGGACAGCTCAAAGTACAGGTGTGAATGCACCAAAGAAGCACTGAGATTGTATTAAGGTCCAATTGCTCAGACCACACTTGGAGGTAGTCTAGGCCACAAATGGCCACATTGTGCATGCGCAAATGTGTACGCAAATGTGTACGCAAATGTGTCCTGGGCCACATTACAGACCGCCTACCCAACTGATGTCATCTCCGCAAGTGTAGCGTTTAAAATCGCGCAAGCTGGCTTTCTCCACGATGTGTGAAAACATCTTGGGGTATTTAGTTTGCCTGGAACACATCAAGGGATAGGACCCAGTCTGTATTGTTTTGAGTTCTTCTTCTTCTTTTAATTTCCAGCAGACTAGGCACGGGAAGTGCATTGCTGCCTCCCACTAGTTAAACGGAAATGACGTATGTGTTGACTTGCATACAGAGCGGGAAAGTGGGATCTGATCACAAGTGGTCATTCATGACCAGATGCACGTGAAGATGCTTTCTAATGCCAGGTGTGAACAGACATACTGTCCACTTGTGATCGGATCACCCAAGACAAATGTTGATGCCAGGTCTGAACAGGTCCATATGTATTAGGCATTACTGCTCCAATTACCAACATAGATATTTAAAAAATGTTTTGCACGCACACTGTCGACAAAGGAAATCCCACCAAGACAGACAGATAGAGCAGTCGACAGATAGAGCAGCAGACAGTCAGCAGCGGTGGTCCGAACCAGCTAGGAGTGTGTGAGAGGTGTTGATTTAGCTGTAGGAAGGAGGATTAAATGGCTCATTGGCGGGGCTAGGAGGGGAGAAGGTGTGAAGCGATCAGCCCTCCCTCTCTCCTGGTTTCTCTTTCTTTCCCTCCCTCAGCCAGGAGAAAAGGCCATTGGGGCTGAACAAACAAATCACATGGCCATCAAACACTGCTCACCACTGCTGCGCTGGGACTTCATTCAGACAGCATTTTACTGGTCTCTGCAGTGTGCTCATACACCACATCCAAAGGCGCACACACAGTCAGAAGACACACACGCTCATGCACGCAAACATACACACTTCTGAGTCTCCTCATCAACATGACAGTGGTTTTACAAGTCCCCATAGTGTGAGGTCTCTTACTCCCAGAGTAACACTAGAACAACATCAGCAAAACGGGGGGGGGGGGTAAAGAGGGACAATTCAACTATTGAACTGCTGCTGCTCCGCGTTGCAGGGAGGGTTGTCAATAAAGCTCATAAAAAAGGTTGTGAAAGTTGTAACTGTTTTGTAATGGGAAGTTGGTGTCAAGTCCCTTTAAAGTTATGGCCCATTTAAAGAGAAGTGTACTTAAACGTGACGAGGATGCACCTTGCAGGACATTTAAGATTGATGACTGAAGACTGGAAATGGTCGTTATGTTTCAAACTTCAGTCATGTGTGTGTGTGTGTGTGTGTGTGTGTGTGTGTGTGTGTGTGTGTGTGTGTGCGCGTGTGCATGTGCATGTGTGTGCGGTTTGGAAGGGTGTGTGGTACGACAACCTGCCTGTAACAGAAACCTTGGGCTGGCATTTTCTTTTAAAAACGAAACTTTCACTTTCATGTTCTCTCCCTCGCCCCTCGGTTAGCCACTAAATGTCACTCTCCCCTCTTTAAAACAAACAAAGCCAGTTGAGTCTAGCATTAGCTGCTATTTGAAATGGCTCCGAGCCCGTAGAAAGAGCCCCTACAATCCTTTAAAAAGTGTATCATACACAAAACACGCACCGACACCCCATTAGTTCTGAAAATCAGATGGAAAATATCTGAGAAAATCTCTGACTTGACTGGATAATCACAGCCGTTGGTTATTAAAGGGCTACCATGGTATTACGGAGGGATGTGGGAGAGGCTGTGGGAGACACAGATACTGGTGGAGAGAGATAGAGAGGCAGAGGGAGAGAGAGACAGATGGCAAAGGTCACAGACTTTGGTTTTGAGCTACGCTAAATACCAGCTACCTCCAAACCACACATGACATGGAGCTATCGCCAAAGATACGTCTTCAGTGTCATAACTGTCAAAACATAATCACAAGGAGCTTACCGTAAATGAGCTCTGTTGCCATCAGTTTATGAAAACATATCTCTGTAGCTACTGTGTTTCATCAGCTGTTTTCTAAATCTCGGGAGGTCTCCCAGCAGCTCAATTAATTAATATTAAAAGGCTGTGGTTTTTCTTCAGTTTGTGAGATTTTACTGTTGGTTCCTAGTCTGGCTATCACCAGACCAAGCTCAATCTTTTAAGATTGAACATTAGTCTGGGGACTCTGTATTTTCTCTGCACAAGAGGTGTGATCAACGGGCATAGTTCAAATGACTCTGTACGCAATTGGATAGTCCTTCAACCAATCAGACCAACGATCCGGGTAGCAGCGACAGCGGCATCAACGCGTTGCTGCCATGGAGTGCTGCGCTTCGGTGGCCGGCTTGTTGAATGTAAACAAAAAGCTGCTTGGTCGCTTCTCTATCGCCATCGTGTTAAACCCACCAATAGCGCGCCAGGTGGATAAGCCAGTTTGTGATTGGTTCCCGCAAATTTGCAACGGAAGCAGGATAGATAAACGTACAGGTTTCCAGCCTGAGCTGCAGGGCGAAATCAAATCGCCGGCAGATCGGGCTGGGTTTACCCCGTCTAGTTGGTTCCCATCCAAGCTGAGGTTTATAATTTGTCTTGGATTCAATAGAATCTCTTCTTGTTCTACAAGACCAACCTACTGTCCCAGCGAATTGGACGTTATCAACAAATAAACCAGCTGAGCAGCAACCTGGAAAGTCTTTTTACTCATGTGGTGGTACATTTTATTTATCTTCTCAAATAAGAACTTAATAAGTACCACTTATTGATTCTGAAAAGCAAAAAATAAATGTGTTTTAGTTTTTTGGGGTGTTTTATTAAGTTTTATAGTATTTGAAAAACAGGTTTAAATATACCAGTTTATGATTATCCACTCAACATCCTCTGATCTTAACTATTAGTCAAAATAATTCATAATTTCTGCTTTTTTTAACTCGAAAATTTGGTATAATGTCATATAAATTAGGTTTATTGACCATGAATAAAAAAAGCTTTGAAAAAAGTGACAAAAACGTTTAAAAACGTGTTAAAAGCATTGAATAAAAGCGCCAAAAAAAGTTAATTTTCTAGTTAACCTGGAAGGACCAAGTTAATGGTTGACGGTAAGACAACACAAGGGTTAATTTTTGCGAGCAGCGCAAGCTTTCCAGATGGTTTCCTATAATATTTTGTATTGTGTCCTGTAGTCATTTGTCTGGAGGCCTATTGATCTGTGGTGACAGGAAGGTCTAACCTGGATTCAGACAGCCTCTCTTACACTTTTCAACCAACAGCAGAACACAAAAATGTGGTTTTGTCATGAGTGACGACTCTGTGCTGTCACTAGTCATACTTATGACTTAAGTAGCCTACATTTCTTAACTTTGCTGTTTTCATACTGTGATATTGTTTCACTGACAAAACGTCATGTGGTGCTGTCAAGATGTGATTGACAGTGTTGCAAGGGCGTTATGAAAGTCTTTTGCACAAAAAGTCTACTAATGCTTTTTTTGGCCAAATTACAAATGCATTGCATGGATAGTGTAAAATTAAGAAAATCAGATTGCATTGGAAAAAAATACTATGAATCTTGCAAAAGGATCATGATGTAACAGCTTCTCACACAATAAAATTAACTTTATCAATTCCTCAATTCCTGAAACATGTGAAATAAAATGTTATTTCCCATTACTATTGTTAATGATTAATGAAAGCGTAAAATCTGATTATTAAATGGAATGTATTTTATAGTCTTGATGTGATACACACTGCGTTTCAAATTTCAAAAACAGTTTACACAGTTTGTTTTTATTAATTTCATTTCTACGCTATTGTATTTCCTATTAAAGTAGGCTTCCCTCCTCATGCATAAAAAATGGAAGAAAGAGATCATTTGCTGAATGCTCGGCTATTGTATTAAATATCAGTAGCAAAACCTGTTCTGGTGACAGAACCAAATCTACCTGAACGCTACGAAAATTAATTTTGCACCACTTTTCTCTCAGGGTTCAAGGTGTTTGTCAAATCTCTGTCTCTATCGGGACGCAGTCTGACATCTGTAATGCATTTTTCTGTTCTTTTTGCATGATTAAGCAAACTTGGCATGCAGGTGCTACCCAGTGGACTGCACCAGTACAACAATATTCCCAGAACAAATTAAAGTAGCTGTCGTATGGATCAGTCTCTCTCTCTCTCTCTCTCTCTCTCCTTCCCTCTCTCTGTTTCTCTCTCTCCATGTGTTTCTGTCTGCCTCTCTCTCCCTCTCTCTCTCTCTCTCTCTCTCTTTCTCTCACACACACACACACACACACACACACACACACACACACACACACACACACACACACACACACACACACACACAAAACCAAGCCAAAAAACAACACACAGCCGATTTCAAATCACAGGAGGATGGCAGAAATCAAACAAACAGAGAATCATTAAATAACAAATCTCTCAAACTTGAATAGATGGGTCTAGAGACAGCCTTGGTTTCACTGTTTAATGTCCGCTGTCTGCTCTGATGTTGGTACATCAGCACCATGGGCAGACTCACTACAGTAACGGCTAAAGTGAGGCGGTGCAGTAAAGCCTCTAACCCAAATCCACTGCGTCCTGCTCTTAGAGTAATGATGAAGGGGTCTCAAGTGACATCACTAATACGCTAACTAGTTTCAGTTCTCTGCAGTCTCATCACTTATTCAGATGAACCCAGAGAGAGAAAGAGACAGAAATAGAGAGAGGGGGAAAGAGAGAGGCGACAAGCACTTCACACTCTCAATTACGCAGTGGAGCTCATCACTTGGCAATCTGTCCCGATCGCTTTAATTGGCTTGTAATATTGCCTCTGATCTTGTCGCCCAATTAACAGGCCTGTCTGGCAGTAGGACTGCGAAGCCGGCGAGCATGTGATGCCTCCCGATCTGTGCCATATGGAACAGAACCACCGATTGGCCACTGATGAGGCACCGCTTTGCCCCTCTCACACCAAGCCACTGAATGACAAGGGTGGGTGTATGTCCCTGTGTGTGTGTGTGTGTGTGTGTGTGTGTGTGATGGGGCACATTATGTAAGTAATTTTATGTGGATGAGGCTGATTCAGCTTTTCAGTTTTGGTACAAGAGAACTTGCCAGAAGCATTATGAGTAAGATGATCTAAAGGGATAGCTCATAATTATCAACTACAGTTTGACACTTGCTCAGCCGGATGGTCCCACTGACACACAATCAAATAGAAGAAAAGAAGAAAAAAGTAAATTTACACAATTTTACATGATACAATGTCTTAAGCTTGTGCTAACCGTTGCCCATAAGGTTTGAATTATATTCTCAGACAGAAAATATCATGATTAAAAGAACAGCTTTTCTGCATTAGGTGAACAAAAAATTGCTCCACAGCACAGCTTTTTTTCAGTTGACCGTGCCATTCTCATTGATAGTTGCTTCTCATCGAAGCCCTGGACAGAGGTCTCTGGCTCTGCCTTAAACTGGTTTACTTTGTAGTTATCCAACATTTAGTTCAGTGACTCACTTGGCAACATTTCAGAAAAGGATCTTTTTTGTTTTTTTAAAGAACTGTTATCTACCGCGCTGAGAGTTTTACTGTTAAAGGGGCTGTACTCAGAATACTAACAAAAAAACTGAACGTGGGATTGCCTCCACACGGCTCTCACAGACCATTCCCCAATACGTGAAGTGCATACTTTTTTTTCACAGACACTTGCACTAACATCCACGCGTGGCCAGACTATCAAAACAAAGAACAGAGAAGCTTAGATTACAAAACTTACAGAGGGAGTGCGACTTAATGCTCAGGCTGCTATTACTCCACTAATATCTTTAAACAGCAAATATTTGTTTGGTGCTATGTAAATGTTCTGAATGTCAGCCCCATTAAATAGTATAACCTTCAGTGCTCTAACTTCAAAATTTCAAAATGACATCAAACATATCTTTGGATTTCTCTTCTGCAATTTCTTGATACTCATCAGCTGACATATACGCCACATATGATACATCTGCTATAAGCTAATATCAGCCGATAAATCGGTCCATATGTAGCCTCCATCTCCTGTAAGGTCCCCCAGAGTTCTATACTGTTGGTCGTTGTTGGTGTAAGGTTGTCACCTTAAAAGCCCTGAATGTCGTCCACACGTCCAGCTCGGGCACTGATGTCCATCAAGCCCTGTGCCAGTTTGTTTGAGAATAATAATGCACAATCATTTTCATTTCTGATTTCTCCAGAAAAAAAACACAATTATTTTTGTCACCCGCGTTAAGTTAGTTAGTTCTTACACGCCGGTCCGACCCAGTGCAGGACTCTGCAAAATATAAGATTTGCTAAGAAACACTGTAAACTGTCTTTGTTTACAAAAAAACTCCATAAGGTATTTTCTCCAGCATATCAAAACATAGTGCTCATTAGTTTGTATGGATGTATAGGCAGCTCTGTAACCCAGCAATCTGCAGTTGCACAACCCTCTCTGTGGTAGCTGGTCCATCCATCGTGAGATTTGTCAGACTTAGAAAGGGAGAGGAATCCAGTGCCCTCTGTCATTAGGCATGGTGATGGCTGAGGGCCCTCAAATGGGAAGCAGATGCCTTTAAACTCTGACCCATTTCAGGCTGAAAACCCAAAGAAGGGATACTGACAGAGATTCAGATGGACAGAGCTTGAGAAGACGAGAAAACAAGGGATCAGTATTCGCAGAAATATCAACCAGCAAAATAGCCAGAATATTGTGCCTTATCTCAGCTCTCACTTTCTTCACGGTCAATATTATTTGCCCTGATAGATCTAACTATCCTGTGGCTAAAACTGTCTCTCCTTCAGAAACTTACAGCAACAGCAGCAGGACACAATATCTCACATCCCATAATCTCGACCCATTTCATCCTTCTTCACCTCAGGACTCTGTGACATTATATCCTGCAAAGATTGTACAAGTCAAATCACTGCAATGCCTTTGATTTCACAGTCCAAGGTGTTTAACTTTCAACTGCTCTGCCAGCTGACCAGAGCACAAGCTACAGAGGCCTGGGCCCCAGCCAGTGCACCAGTGCCAGGCGAGTATCCATGGACGCTGAGCGCTTGGCAGGGAATCCACACAACAGTACATGGCTTGAAACTCGGCCCCATAGCAGAGCTCCACCTGAGAAGAGGAGACAGGGGAAGGGGCAGGGGAGAGGAAGTGGCAAGAGAGGAAAGAGGAGACTGAGGGAGAAATAGTGTGGAAGTGGTGGAGAGGAAAGGGGAAAATCAGAACAAGAAAAAGAGACAAAGAAACAGCATATGAGGGCATGAGCGAGCCTGTCTGGCCATGTCTTTGTGTCCACAGCTTTTCTGGCTCTCTTCAAGTGACTGCGGGGCCATCCCTGCGCTGCTATTTCCCTATTAACAGGGCCCCACATCTGTTTCTCTCATTCCAGCCGCACTTTAAGGTCCCTGAAGGTGCAGTTAAATTAGAGCCAGCACAGGTTTATAAATGTAAAATCCTCCAATAATCTGGAGCTGACATGACCCCTAATCTTCTTGCTCTCGTCAGCAGAGGTGAACGGCGCTAACTAAGGCTTTGGCAGCACCAACATGTGTTTTGGCCACAAGACTTTTAAGAGGAAGGTGCAGGCTCGGAGGATTTTATGAGTAGGGGGGCAAGTTCTTATTTGTGTGTCTTTTGCATGGTTGAGACATGTAAGTGGTTAGGGCAGGTATCTGTTTGCACTGTTTTATTGCTGCAGTTTTGATAAATAACAAAAGCAACTTTAAATATTGTAGTTATTCCAAATAAATAATTAGTGTCCTGGATGTTTAACTACACTTGGAAAAAAATATATTTCATGCAGAAATAAAGGTGTTTTTCTAAAATAATGTATCTTTCTCCCTCTATTTGCAATATATGATTCAACAGTGGATCACAAAATCTTTCAAGATCATGACTAAAACCTTTGGGGATAGAAACAGCGTATAAAGGACGGAGAGAAGAAAAGAAGACAGAAAACCCATGTCTCTCAGCTCCAGAGGAGGGGGTTTCACTAAACTAGCCTGTCTAATGCAATTAATCTAATTGGAGCCGGCATAAAGTGACAAATTACTACCTTTCACACTAGGGACTAAGAGGGAACCTCTGGAGATGGATGTAGAAAAGGATACCTAGGTAGTTAATGTTACTTTTTTTGTGTGTGTAATGTTTTTTTTTTTTTTTTCCAAACCTTTTTGTAAATGGTAGAAAAACAGTCCATTAGATAAAAATCATTTGTCATTATCCATTATGCTTTCAGAGCACGTGTTCATTTTCATGACATACATGGACAGTACACACGTATTTCTATAGTTTAGAGTCTAGTTCTGTGAATGGTTTTGGACTACAAATACAAACAATTTATCTTTCTAACATCTGAATTGTTACATGATATTCATGTCTTCATAAGATGATTAACACTATAATTGATTCTTGGGACAGGCTTAACATTAAGCATCAGTCATTTGACTGATCATTAACTGAATGCATATACTGTACCTCGCTGAGCCTTGCAGTCATAGTTTAAATATCAGCATCTCTGCCCTATTTGCTTGTATCTGCATGCATTTACACTTGACATTTGAGTTTTTGATTTAATATTGGAACATATGCACATGAACTCTGCATATTTCAGTGAAATTGTGTTAATGCGTGCCCTTTGCTGTAACCTTGATTACTTGTGGTTACTGCTGTGGTATCAAAAAACCTTTTTGTGGACATTGATTTCTGCCTGGGGCCACACCACTGAACCTGGAGCAGCGTATCTCCGCGGATATAATGAACTTAAAGAAAGCTAGCTATTACCGAAACCTCTGACATTTTGACATTATCAAACGCCTTGGTTAAAGCACACATATGGAACTAAAATACAACGTGATATACATACGATTTGCATTCCATTTCCATAAGCGATGGGAAGTTGCACATGATCCCTTTTGGTTTGCAGGTGTTGATCTTGATCATTACATAAAAGTTTGAATTGGATTTTATAGACGGTTATGTCAAGTGCTGTTGAAGTATTTGTGTAAAATGGGAACCATCCACTTTTAAGAGTTTTGTTTTGGACCATGAAATTCCACGTTTGTGTGATTCCACTTACCCACGATAACCATGAACTCTGACCCCAATAATTGTTCTAAATTGTGACCTGTGAACCTTCAAGCTCGTGAAAAAACAGAGAAGATGGCATCCAGAGATGGAATGCTCGGCCGTTTCTCTCCCATGGCTCCGAGTGAGAACCTCAATGACTCTAAGTGCTGGTCCACCTAAACACCCCCCCCCCCCACCCCTCTTCATTTCCTCTTCCTATATCTTGCTCTGTTACTTTCTCTCTGTCTATAGTTTTCACTTTTTCTCGTTACCTTTTTCTTCATTAGTCTCTTAAAGTCCGTCCCCCTCTGTCACCTTCACTCCAACCTCCGTCCCCCTCCCTCTCTTTCTCTCTCTGTCTGGAGAGGAAACGGTGGCCATTAAACGTGTCTGCTGGGGTCTGGGGGTCTGGAGAACAACCGTCACATTGTGTGACCCCGCCTTGGACCCCAGACGGACTAATGAATAAGGGTAACCCCGCCTCCCCCACCTCTTTCTCCTCCCCCCCTCTCTTCATGCCAGACCCCTGGTAGGTAATTCTCCATTTCTTTCACAGGGTCCCAGACATCTCCCGCGGCCTTTGACTGAGGGCTTATCTTTTCAGAGGGAAATGTGTGTCATTTGGGGTTTAAGGAAAAACAAAACAAAAACACTGTCACTACCATACAGTTCGACCCCCTCCCCGAACCCCCGAACCTTCACTTCTTTCCCTTCTCTTCCAAAACTTGCAGGGTCTGGAGGACGCAGGCTTAAGGAAATAGTGTGAGACATCCACAGTGTCTCCAATTATCTTGAGGAATATGTAAATAGGTAAAGAGACAGTGGCGGGATTATATGCAACTGGCAACGGCTCATGACATGAGGTGGACAAAAGGCTTGGTGGAAAACAGGATTATTCTAACACAGAGGGACCAATATATTACTGAGACAGATTCAGAACCTAATTATTCTACTAAACTTACTGTACAAACTAAGTAAAACACACAGAAATAGAATATGCTACATATAGCAGAAACATGTACCACATACTGCCAAAAATGTACATCAAACTATTATATATTGTCAAAGGATAACACTGTAGCGTTTTTTATTCATGCTCTACATCTGATCATTTGTGCACTGACAAACAAAATCCACAGCAATGAAAAAAGAAAATTGTCCGTCTTTTTGTTCTGAGATACCCACGCTAGCAGTAGACTCTTCAGTAACCACATGAATAACACAAAGCACTGGTGCTCCTCTGAAAGGCAACCATGTATCCCTAAGAGATTTAAAAATGGTGACATGTGTAAGCTCAATGCATACAGAATATCTCTCCTCTGCTCTGTCTCTTTCTCCCTTTCTTCTTGTTCTTGTTCTTGTTCTTCTTCTGTCACGTTTATCTTACGTGGCGCCTGCCCACAGCACATCTGAACATCATTTCACAACACTCAGCAATTCAGAGTGGTCTCATTATTAGTATTTCTTCAGTAGCTTTGTAGCTAAAGTACTTGCACTTACGGCTAATGTATTCTGCACACACCAAGACTGACTGCCGCTATCAAAGGACTTGCCTGAACGGCGGTAATAACTGGAAAATTATTTCTGATAGCCTGAAACAATCTTCCAAATCATCACAGAACTTTATTAAAATAATATCAAATCAAATTAGCCGGCGTCCCCCTGTAATGAATTAAGTAAAGGGTTATGCCAGCATTAATCCCATCATGCTCGGAGGCATGGGGGCGGAGGGAGCGTTTAATAAACCAGTCAGTCCCTTCAAGCAGCGGGGCCAGCTTCGGATCCGCCATCGCCCTGATGCCCGCTCTGGCAAGGGAAACACATCAAAAGACTTCCTCTCGCCTCGCTTTCTCTCTGCCCTTCATCCCCTTCAACCCTCCTCCTTCCCTCTCCCTTTATTCTCTCCATCCCGCCTCTCTCTCTCTCTCTCTCTCTCTCTCTCTCTCTCTCTCTCTTGTCTCCCCCTTTTCCTCTTTGTTTTCTTTCTCATTACCCCTCAAACTATCCCTTACCCTCCCTGTGTCTTTCTAAATAATCTCCCCCCCCCCCAATGCTCCATTGTGCCTTTAGGTGAGATTATTCTTCAGGGGGTGAATCTTGGTGGAATCTCAGAAGGCTGGTGATAAGTGGTGGAGCCCGTTGGGATGGCTTGGCCTGTCCTCCCAGTGCAGTATTTCCGTCCAAGCCGGCACGCAGAGAGAGAGGAGTGAGACGAAATCAAATAGGTCACTCTTTAGCCGTGGAAAGACAGAGGTATTTTGGATGTAACTGTGGACAAATATCATTGAATGGCTCAGAAGAGATTCAAATTGAAGAATCAAAATTTTAGCTGCCTTTTAAATGTGGGAAAACATTAAATAGTTAATCTGTAATCATGTGTTCAAATTCAAAAACCCACATTATATATGCACAAAAAGTCCAAGACTCTAGCAGAAGGTATTTGTTATATGCACTCTCAGTCTCCGTCTCTGCTGACCCAGTACATGTCCTGTTGCCCTCATTAAACTAGGCTACTGTTATAAATCTATCTGAGAAGTAATGTGTGGAAGCATTTGACACCATACATGCAAACTTTGCTGATAAAAGTAAGGGTGTTTGCTGCCCTCAAATGCAACTGCCCTACAGTACCGTTAGGCACCATTAATTAGCTGGACATCGTTTATTCTACACTGACTGTGGTTCATCATTTGACTCTGTGGGTTCAAATACATTTGAACTTGACAATAACATTGTTTCTTCCAAGTTAATTTGCTGAGATCTGGGAATGCAGGGACATTACTAAGCAACCAGACAATCAGATTTTTTTTCGACAAACCCTCTGGTCAGCAGAACTTATTTGGAACAGAAAACATGGCCAGAATAAAATGATTATCCAAACTGTTTGTTGTAAACATTCAAAGCAGTTTACAGACTGGTCTCTTAAGTCAGTTTTGACCTCCTTACTTGTTGTAGCTGTAAAACAGGATTTTGTGCAATGACGGGTTATTGTCGAAAATTTTGGGCTTGCAAATACGAAACAAAGTGCCTCAGACAATCTGGCTTTGCTGTTGGCTTCTTTAAAACCCATCTGGCCACTTGTGTTTCTTGCCCTGAGACACCTATAGCGTTATCACTTTCAGATCTCAGCAATTTTAGGTCCCATATTTATGCTCATTTTCAGGATCATTGCATTTCTCTGTGGATTGAGCATTTTGATACTTTCACAGTATTTATATAGCACCTTGACCCGTTTTATATAAAAAAGACATGGAAATCTCACCTTTTTTTTTTTACAACATGGGACCTTTAATTTATCATGCTGATGGAAACGATGGCCAAAACTATGCACATAAAACCAAGTTGTAATAAACTGGTGTTATTACATATAGCAAATTATGAAACTGTTTCACAGCCACCACTCATATGACATAAGCCATGGAGGTGCTTTGATTAATATGGCCACCATCAGCAACAACAATATGCTTCAGCTCTTATAATTTCACCCACATTCATTCCTGAACTTCCTATCTCCTCTATCTCTGTCTCTCTCTTTCTCTGGACCATTCACCCATAACCACCACAGCCACTCCTTAAGAAAGTTTTTGGACAGGATTCTTAGGTCCTGTTGCTGCAGAGGTCTGAGGGGCGGGTCACTGTGTACCATGCAGGCGGAGGTGAGATAGCATCTTCAGGTGGCAAAGTAAAGGCAGCTAATGTTTGATGTAGGGCACTGTCCATGAGGCAGGCCCACAGGCTAGCCACATTTCTGAGGGGCTATTCAAAGTCTTCGCCTGCTTCAGAATATGTCATGGCATGCCTTGAAATCGCTGCATCTTGGGAGTTAGTCCGTGCATAGCTTGTGTGTGTTTGTGTGTGTGTATGTGTGTGTATGCTTTGATGGGCATCACTGATAACCTCAGCCCCCCCACCCCATCTTTGTTTCCATGTGTCTTCAATGTGTGAGAAAGTATGGGTGAGAGAGGGAGGGGTCACCACACTGTTTCCCCTGAGGAGGGTTTGTCCTGTGCCATCTGGCACCTCAGAAGCATGGGCACAGGAGCAGGAGGGGGCCTCTGTGTGTGTGTGTGTGTGTGTGTGTGTGTGTGGTTGAGGGGGGAGGATCTTGATATTACAATGCTATGTGTCTTGTATGTCCCATGTGCCCCAACCGCACTCCTTCGTACCCTTCATTTCAACACCTCAACATCCCATACTCATGTTTTCTTTCATCCGCATTTTGTTTTTCTTTGTCCCTCTTTTTTTTAGCCCTCTCCCCTTTCTACACACTCCTAACCATGATGGTAAAGTGCATTTTGTGCTTTGATGAACCCTCTTTCATTCCTTCTTTTTTTAATTCTTTCCAATCACATTCTCCCATAATCTTTTCCCCACCTTCCTTGCTTACTGATCACATTGTTTTTGTTGCGCCTGTACACCCTCCTAATTTCCCACTTCTTACTTACTCCATCATACCCCTTTCTTTCACATCACACTTTTTCTCTCCTCTGTACAGTATGTGATGCATGGCAACAGCTCGGCCAGCTGATGAGGGCCAGTTAGAGATAGCACCCAACCTTGACACCCGCAGCTGCAGTCCACACACACACACACACACACACACACACACACACACACACACACACACACACACACACACAGAGGGGGAGAAGAATTGGGGGCGTTGCGCTATGTAAAATAATCACAATGCATTTACATTCATTGTGGTGTGAATTTGTTGCTATAATAAGGCTGGAGAAATCATGAATATTCACACACACTTTAAGCAATTATGATAATCAGCATTATTCCTTGTCTCACCACTATCTGTCAGATGAGGCGGCAGCAGAGGCGAGAAAAGTAGGTTGGGATAGTTTTACACTCCAGAAATTATATTGCATTTTTCTTTCTTCTGTTTTCCCTCTCATCCATTTCCCTCTCTCCTTCTTTGTCTGCCTTGCTCTGCTCCTTTGTATCTTTGTTTCTCTGTTCTAACTCTGTCTACTTCTTCGTCTCCTCTCCTCATATTTTACTCTCTTCTTCTTCTGGGCTTGTTCTGTGCTAAAGTCCATTGTGCTGTATGAAGAGGAGGGGTAGGATCCCAGAGTGAGAATGGCCCCTGGGTGCTACAGAGCTGGCAGCAGTGTTGGTCTAATCTTCCGGGTCAGGCCTGGCGCTTTCATCTTCTCTCACTTGGAGTCCCTTGTGTTTGATGTGAACTTAGCCCAGGAATAACCGTTCCTTTCTTCTCTGCTAACCTGGCCCTGGAGTAGGGGAAAGCACTTTGTTGTTATCCTAGGAGCCAAACAATGCTGGAAGGAGTGCAGAAAACCTTAATGAAAGGCTTTTGATCCACGCTGATATTAAAGCGAGAACCTTGAGAGAGAGAGAGAGAGAGAGAGAGAGAGAGAGGGAGAGAGAGAGAGAGAGAGAGGGAGAGAGAGAGAGAGAGAGAGAGAGAGAGAGAGGGAGCAAAATGAAAAAGTGCAGAAATCGCAGAAATCAAAATGCAAATTGCATCGGAATGCTTATATGAAAATGTTATTTAATTCCCATCCTTTGAAATTCATTATTTTAGATTTGTTTCAAGTTTTAGGGGAAAAGAATAAAGGAGCATGCTAATTTATTGTAGAAGTAGAATTTAAATTAGCACATGGAGCCTTGCAGGGCTTTAATGATTACTTTTCTAAGGTCTGCATCACAGAAAATAATTTCTAAAATAAGTGTCTCTGTGCCTCACGTGTCAAGGTAAAAGTATTTTGTACAGTGTGTGTGTGTGTGTGTGTGTGTGTGTGTGTGTGTGTGTACATTACTGCTGCACCACTGAAACTCACAACGACTGGCCAGTTGTTATCTTCCCTTGAACCTATCCAGTGTCCTCAGCCCTTGACCAGGCCTCGTACGATTGCAGGAGGAACAAATATGCTGGTGTTTAAAGAGGAACTTGTGGATCTTTTGGGTAATTTAGTGCTCTCTGCTGGACTATTGGACAATGTTTCCTTAATACTAGCTCATCAGAAGTACCTCTTTTCACCCTAAACTTACTTGAACGTGTCAAAGCCAAACCTTTTCAATCTACAATTTGAAAATGAAGTTGAACCCAAAGGCCAAAAAAACAAGTCACAAACAAAACTCTCTTTTCGGAAGGAAGGACATACACCTTGGTATTCGACGTGTTCGCTGCCATGGTGATAGCCAAAACCTCTGTGCAACAGCAGCACATTAACCCCTCTTGACCCTCTATTCTCACCTGTGATAAAAGAGGAGGAAGAAGGAGGAGGTGCCCCCCTTTCCACTGCACATGCACTTTCGAGTACCCGGGCACCAGCAGGCCCTTGAGAGCCCACAGTCATTAGGAGCGCTTTATTCTTGTAGAGGTAGAGAAAAGGAGAGAGGAGGAAGAAGGAGAGGAGGAAGAGGAGCATTGAGCCTGGAAGATAATGTATGGTCAAGGCTGGAGACTTGTGGGCACTGGATGAAGAGAAGGTCGAGAGAAAAACAGTGCTTTCATACAGAAGCAGCAAGCAAGCCAGCTGCTTTGGGTTTTTTTGTTTGTCTTTCATTCTAAGTAAAGAAAGGTAGGGGAAAGAGCTATGGATAATCGGTCTAGGGCGCTGACTTACAGGGCTGTGGACACAGGATATAGAGTTTCAAACTCTTTGTTCCTCATCTTACCTATTGGCCCGCTCGTGTTTTGTCTGCTGAAGTCGGAAAAAAAGCTTTTTCATTGCTCGCCTTAGCTGCATGAAGTTCCAATGAATTGAAGAAAGAAAATAAAACCATTAAGAACGCATGTATGATTTGAACATTATTTCCCATGTCTTTGCATACACACAAAGCGTCTAACCCGCACATAAGAGGGTAGCGTGCAGTGACACTCTGCAGACAAAAAGGACTGGCTCCCTTCCATTGACCATCGGCATTGGGGGGCTAACCTTAACTTTCACTGGCAGCTAATCCTCTGATTATCAATAATATAGACTAGCTTTCATCTCAGCTGGGGTCTTGATCAAGTTGAAAGGCCATGAATGATTGAATAGTGTGAATGTGTTCCGTGAGACTCTGAGAAGTAACGTAGGAAATAATAATAATAAATGCCCCTCCCCAAAAATAACTGGGTGAAGCTTATGCACATCTGATGATATGATGAAAATAAATGAATAATGCATTGGCTATCAATGAGGGAGCAGAAGACGCATTGCTTCAGGCCATGGTTAAGCCTCTATTCATAAAGAGGAGACAGACACAAAGGCCCAAGGACTGTGAGAGTCTACCACCGGGGAGGGAGGAATGAGGACACACATTTTATGAGGAAAACTGTTGTTTTCTCTCTCTCCTCTCCTGCGTTCTCTCATGTTCTGTCATATTTCTAATAATTAGATGTGTTGCAAAGATTGTTGTTTGTTTAAGGTTGGATTAGCTTTAAGAAGCCAGGATGTGGGAGCGGGGCCCCAGGATTATGTAGGCAAACACATGTTTAGTGCACGCCACTATTGTTATTCTAACTTATCACTTATCTGCAATTTTCAAGTGCTCCTTTCACCCTGATCACTTAATTTATTTATTTTGTCCAATTCCAAATAAAACATAGTCATTTCGGAGAGTATATCTTGAGTTTACATATGTATATTTTGCTTTATGTGTGTCTTTTAAAAAAGCACTATTGTTGTTATGCCTCTAATCCAGTAGGTGTCATGATCTCCGCTCACCCGATGCAGCATGTTCATAAAAACACACGCAAACAAATGCTGCACATGAATGCAGGCCAGATTAAGGAAGGGGAGACAGGAATATATCTGTGCCTTGAAACACACAGAGAGAGCAGAATAGGGGGCTCTGTTCTTTTTTCCTTCTTTTGAGCAGCATTAGAGCTCTCTGCGAATAAAGATGTCAGGAATGGTTGGTTATTGATCAGCGAGTATTTGGAGAACAAACAGTTAATCCTCATAAGGGCCCACAGCGAGAGCTCTCTTAAGTTATTAAAGTTTGAAATGTCTTCTTATATCTGTTGCCCTCACTAACTCTTTTTCTTCATATTTAACCCTGAAGGATGAATATCCAGTTCAGCTGACTGTGTGAGGCCTATTTGTATTTCACAACTGGAGTCTGGTTTATCTGACATTGTGTTGGTCACTCCCTTTTTTATAAGCTAGTGTTGGTTTGATTTTTTATAAGCTACACGGCGAAGGATGCTCAGGCTTTGATACTGCCACAAAGGGTTTTTAAGTGGAATCCATTCAAAAAAGCATTTTATCCTGTTTTTATCTCCAACATCCACCAGCATGTAGATCTAAACATTCAGTTATTTTCAAGTGAGTATCCATTATTATTAGGGCTGTCAATATATGAGTGTCAACGTGTTAATCGCGATGCAATTAAGGGCCGACGCAATGCGATTAATTTTTTTTAATCGCATTAACCGCATGCCGGCATGCGATTAATTTATTTTACACTTCACTCGGCTTTGCGTCGTGCCTAACGGCTACTATTTTGACCCTTTGGCGCTGCCGTACTTCTTCATAACACATCTTCTGCTGCAGAATGCAGGCAGGCTGCTGGCATGGAGAAAGACAGCAGCAACACACTTCTGAATGGCGCTTTTCTTTTAAAAAAACTCCCGGACGGCTCAGTAGACAAGTCAAAAGCCATATGCACATTGTGTAAAGCTGAATTAAAATATCACCGAAACACGTCAAGCTTGAGCTACCACCTACGAGCTAAGCACATTAACGTGACGCAGTTTGATGCTAGCGGGCTCATGCAAAGCAGTATTTTCGAGAGTGCTACTTGCCGACCTGTGGATGAAACCAAATCCAAAAAAATTACTACAGCTCTTGCAAAATGGGTGGCAACTAACTGCAGACCTGTCAGCATCGTAGAGGACTCGGGTCTTAAAGAAGTGCTACTGTTGGCATGTTCTGACCCGTCTTATACACTGCCATCGAGGGGGACAGTAGTTTCACCATACACAGCCTGTATGACACGGAGAAAGCAGCTAAACTGGAACTGCTGCCAAGTGCAAACGCTGTCTCAACCGGTGATCACTGGACGTCAGTGAGTAATCACAATTTATATTGTTTACAGTAAATAAATAATAGTCAAGTTCATAAAGTCACTTTCTTTCCATTCATTTGATTCCCAATCAAGATACACTGGTAAGAATTGCTTTCCATTGTTAATATGTACTTAAAAACAGTTCTGAAATGCAAAATAACAGAATTTGAATTGTGACAAAACATGCGATTAATCGCGATTAACTATAGAACTTCAGCGATTAATCGCGATTAAAAAATTGTAATCATTTGACAGCCCCAATTATTATCATACCATTTAAAAAAGAAAAAAATCATTGGGTTTAACCTGCAATGCCCTCACATTTGTTTTTACTTTTCACAACCCACAATGTCGTTACAGACTTATCTTGTCTTTTCATTTTGCTCTATTCTCCTTGAAGTAAAAATCAAATACGGTTGTGTTTACTGGCCTTATGCTGAAGTGTTGTGATTAGATGAAAAAGTCTAACAAAAAGTCATGATAAATGAATTTTCACTCATGATGGAAATTTTGCTTTGATTTATTTGATTATATATCATCATCATCTGTACTTTCTGCCTTTCGTGAGCACCTTTCGCCCCAACCAGTCCTGTCGACATGAGCAGTGTAGTTTCCTACATTCCCAGAATGACCTTCAACATTCCCAAGTCAAGTCATTTTCATCGGTGCATCCAGCCATTAGTTACCTGTACATAACGAGAGAAATAACAATAGCATTAGTAATGACAAGAGAATGAGGTTTTCCAGGTGCAAAAAAAAAAAAGCTGTCTCATCCTGATGAAAATGGCTTTTGGGAGCAAAAACTTTAGTCTGTCCCACTGTGATGAATTTATCAATGTAATCATTTTGGTGAATTGGTCATTTCTTGTCATCGCTCTACTGTTTGTAATGCTCCCACAACATTCACAACACAGCAAAAATGTATTTTACATGATATTTCTTCATTATCTGCGAGTAGCAACTAAATTATTGTCAAGGTATGGTTATGTTTAGGCAGCAAAAAAAACTTGGATAAGGTTGGAGATCATTTAAAAAGTAAACTCAGACAAACAGAAGTGTATACATATTGTATCTAGAGTATGATTAGTACAGTACTTCCACAAAGTTGGTTGGCTTGCAAGAAGGTTGATTAAGCTCCAAAAACACTGCTCTACATTTCCCATGATGCAAATCAGGCACATCTTTTGTTAGAGTTTCCCCTACCTGTACATTGTCCATGTAATTCAAACTCCATACCCCAAGTTAATAACACAAGCTTTCTGATTAACATTTTTTTAATCCCCAAGCCCAACCCCAGATAGACCTGATGGCAGTATGACTTCAGAGAGCTCTTTCCTGAGCCACATAACAAATTAAACATCTGTTTTCACAGGCTAAGTAGTACTCCCCATGATGACTGAACTGTGAAGTGCCCCTTTTAAACATACTAAAGTGTTTATAGTGGTATTATGTTGTATTGGCATAAACCTGAAAAGTAAATTCATAATAGACTGCATTTGCAATTTTGGCGAAACAATAATAAAGCAATAAAATACTGGTAGTCAATATAACCTGCATGTCTCCTATACACAATCTAATTGCTAATGCAAAATATTTACACATAATTTGTCAGAGATAAAGTTGAATACACTTTCACATTTATGCCATTTCCTAGTTTCTGATGTGAATAATTGAATTACCTTGTTTTTTATTTGTGTGACTAATTTTCAGTGCAATACAAGACAAAATGTCAACATTTCCACACCACTTGATGTTTTGTGGAATGGTGAAGAATGCAGTAAGGCATGGAGGCCAAGGCTTGAACCTGTGTCTGTTTCTTGTCAAGTCAGGTTTCTTGGTAGGGGGGGGGGGGGGGGGGGTCTAGGATACCCTGGCATTTTCTTTCAGGGCTTTTGTTTATATGGCCGAAGGACCCTGCTCAGTCTCATCAGCCCACAGCAGCTAAACACATATGCTCCATCACAAAGGCCCTGGAGAGACAAGATTTCTTTTTTTCTTTTTTTTAGAGGGATACTGAGCCTGTAGATTTGACACGTTTTCCTGATACATTTATTATTACTTAAATTATTAATTCTTGATCAAAAAAGCAATTTCTGTCAGCCGAGGGACATTTAGTCATCAGCAACATTTTAGCGCGCCGTCCCTTTAAATGTTTTGACATGTCATTAAAGGGCTTCTGATGGAAAGGGCAGTGACATACAGTGACCATTCCACCACTGTTACAACGCGTTACTTCACCGAGGCTACACACAAGTCATATAAACCAATGACACAACTCCTGCTAGGGCCCCAATGTCCTAATGTCACACATGTCCCAACAGTTTTACTTCAAACTTCCTCCCCTCTCGTCACCCCTCCTTCACTTCACCCCCTCACCCCCCTCGTTCCCTCCTTCCTTTCATGCACAGCCTCTCTGTCCCTTTCAACATCCACTCCCCCCTTCCACCTCACTGTTTCTTATTTCTCTCACCCACACTTCCATGTCTGTCTCTCTGTCTGTCTGTCTGTTTGTCTCCCTTATCATGCCATGCATTAACCCCTTTGCTTCCCTGTCCCCCTCTTGCCCACTCGTCTTTCCCTGGTGCTTTGTCTCTGTGTAACATATGCTTAGACTGGCATCCCATCTCAGAGCCGCTACGGGTCTTGCCCGCTTCATGTCGTGTGAGGATGGACGTTTGAAGAGTCCTGCAGGCATCGCTCTTTGTCACCAGCACTTAGCCTCAACACTGCTGTGAAATACCGTCAGTGCTGCTGGCTAACTGGCCTCTGCTGCAGAGATGACTGAGGAGAGAAATGTGTACATGATCACAGACACATGCACATAAAATGTTTACGTGACTGCAGTCATATTTTGAACAGACATGCACCTGTATGCTTACACCCACACATGCACTCGCTGGTCCTTCACCCCGTGTCGGGCCTTACCTATTCTCCACCCTTATATCTGACCATGCAAAGCACGTAGGTTTCCTTCAGGCACAATGGTGGTTTTGTCTTGAGGTTGTGCTCTGACAGTTGTCACAGACTGATCCCTCCTGATATGTTAATTGGGTTGACAACCAATGAATCCGTATTGGAAATGAAGAGTCCCTTTGTCCTATTTCGCTTAACAGCCTTTCAGACCTGCTATCTGAGGGAAAGCTATCCTACAGATTAGGTGGTTCCTCTGTCAGACCACAAAAGCCTTAGAATATTTCCCACATATGTTATGCCACATATTCACCACCACCATGTCCACCGGTTTGTCTGAATGTGTGACAAAGACAATGGTATAAGGGATCTGGGCGCTGGGGAATATGCTAATAATGATTAATAGCCTTTACATTAGTTATTGTTAATTCATTGGATGTTACCAGTAAAGTGTCCCTAACAGTTTTAACCTTGCTTTCTTCAACTTTCTGTGTGGGGGGGTAATGTGCTATGTTGCTTTAATCTGTCAATGTGATGAGTTTAAAACAGCAGCAACATTTGAGGATATAATGCAAAGCAGACTTTCCATCATCACTTCATCCCTCTGAGGAATCCTTGTGATACTAATCTGCCCACCTAGTCCAGCACTTCTCCTGTCCAAGCTGCTTTTCTCCCTCTCGCCTCTTTAAGCCCGACAGTAGGCTTTGCTCACACCTCTTTTGCTGTGAGACTTAGTGTGGCACACATGGACTACAGTCAACTCTCTTTCTGTGTTCTGCTTTCAAACAGACAAAATAAGAATGCTGTGTTTTGGGGGCAAATCCACTTTCCTTTGAACCCGCTAAAACGACTCATCATCTCGGGATCAGCTGGCACAAAGGGCATGCCGTTTTCAGCGAGCTGATCATTTGCTGCCAGGAAAAAGACTATCATAGAACAAATAAGACTATTTGAATCTGATTCAAATAGTGACTCTCAGTCTGCTTTTCATTTCAATAAAGACCCTTATATAGCAGTCAGGCAGTAGATGAGTAGGGAAAAGAGTGCGTAGTAAAACAGAGATATTGCACTGCTCTGCGTTGAACACCATCCAGTTCTGAAATGCCTGCTAATGTGTCTCAGAGGTAAGGGGATCACAGCCTTGGCCAGAGAGAGGCACAATAAAACAGCCCAGTTCCTCTGACACAGAGACTCCTTGCTACAAGGACTGTTTCCTTCTTACCCAAAATGTTGAAGAAGAACTCTGTAGTTCTATCTACACATTAAAAAGTCATAGCTACGAGGCAGGTTTTTGCAAAAAAGCCAGGTGAAAAATGACATTTTTGAGGTTATGGTATTAAAGTAATTTGGTTGGTAAAAGTTTGGTCATGGTTGAAAAAAATAAAACTACATGGGAAAATATCTTGAAAAGACTTTTAAAATCAGCATTTCTAACTACATGTACCAGATTTCTGGGTGCAGCAAACACTGGAAACCACTTTGATAGAAATACAACAGAAGAGCATCCTTCGTGCAAAAGTAAGCAAATTAAATCCAGGGTCAGATTGGCGGAATCCGCCACTAATAATGGAAACTACTACATAGATAAGTAATTACAGAATGGGAATACATTGAATGACTCAAAATGCAGAAGATAAATAGCATCAAAAATGAGGTTTGATATCCTAAAAATCTTGAGGACTGCAATTTCATTGTGCTACAAAATAACTATTCTTAATGTTCTAAAATGTCACACCGTTTAATATAATAAATGTGTATGCAATATAAGGCATTCAGTGTAAATAGACAGTGATAATTTAAAACAAAATTGTAGAAAATAAAGATTTGTTTGCTTTAGCCTTGTAAAAGTTGCTTTGTATGTCTTTTTGACTTGTATGGGAGTAAATGAGTTTGGCTTTAATCATAACCAACCAATGCAAAATATTAAAAATGTAGAGTACATTAAAGGGATGGAAAAACATGTGCAAAAACATAAATCAAGCTAGAGCTGTCATTAAAGACATCAGGCTCACAAACTTTCATGAGACCACGTTGCCTACACTGAGAGAACATGAAAGGAGAAGGAAAATGCCTGTGGCAGACTCAATAACAACCACTCTCTAAAACACCACGTCTGCTAACTTGGCACTTACAGTTTAGCCCTGCTGCTTATCATTCAGCGTAGATTTGAAGTCATCTCTTTGTCATTGTGAGGTCAAAACATACGCTAGAGGTCTCTTATGTTGACCTCATCACTACAGCTAAGATCTTATCCTTGCTCCTTTTATCTTAAGGTCAGCTAATTGCTAACGGCTAATCACCAATTCTCAACTGCTCTTTGACACCACTCAGACACTTGCTAAGTGTATCTGAAGTGAAATATTTTCAGCATGTTGCCTCAGAGTGTTTAAAATAACACATGGAAGAAATGGATACATAAGGCAGCAAATGAAAGAAGAAGAAGAACAAAAAAAAGCCTCATGATTAGTTGCCCTAGATTTTTAAAATTATCTGCTGTTTTGGGCATTAAATAAAGTAAGCATAGTGGTGGTAGAGCATAATCAACTGGCCCCATTCCGGCAACTTCTTCCATGTAGGGCAATTGAACAAAGTGCGTCTGAATTGAAATCAGGTCGTTCCTGGGGGCCACTGGTAATGAACTTGGCGGGGAGACAGGGAGCTGAGAGGAGGAGAGAGGAGGAGGGCTGAGAGTTGCAGTTAAGCTGACCTCAGTTGTAACGCCACAGCAGTGGAGCATGTGCTCAAACTTGGCTACGCCAACCTTTTTCAGCTACCGACTGCAAAGTGCTGTAAGTAATGACTATAAGTGATGATCCTCGCTGACGATGGCAAGTGAACCGAGCTTTAAGAGCCATGTTGAAAGGAGGGCTGTCATTGTGACATTTTCTGGGCTTCTGAATTACAGAGAGAGCAGGTGGACTAGCAAATGTCATCCGTTTAACATACAGAAATTCACACATTTATGACAATGTGCTGCATTTAGTTTCTATTGATTTGCAATGTTATAGATTTGAAGTTCAAATCCAAATAGTGGATTGCATTTTGAATCTGGCCTAGTATGTAAAAATAACCCCATGCAGGAATAACTACACAGAAAGCATGGAATATTCATTCGTGAAAATATAGCCACCATACGTTGGGTTTAAGATTGATCGTGAATTTGACCAGTATCCCTCATCTCAATCCCCTGTGCATACATAACTGCCTCATCTGCTCTTCTCTCCCTTCTCCTCTGCCTGTCCGGGGGCCTAATTTAGCCTTAGTAGACTCTCCTGGTGCCTAAGAGAATTCTCCTTTATGCAAGCCAGGTAAAATGAGAGCGCAGCATGGATGAGGCCCCTCTCCATCATGGTGGATGGGGGGAGTCACGGGTGACACCCCCTGATCAGGTGTGCATGCGTAATGGCCGTCCCAAAATAATCACTGCTTTGAATAATTTCCCCGCTCTGTCTCTCGCGCCATGATTCTTGCTGCTTCAACTCGTTTTGTGGCGGGCATCCCATAAATCCTTGCGGTAAATGTAAATCAGTGGGCCGGGTGCGTCTGACAGATGGGGGCTGCAAGGAGTCCTGGGAGATCTCTCCTCTCACCTTTCCCTTCAGGTGGAATGGATGAATCACTAGCCGGGCTAGTTAAATAGCATTAGTGTGCGTCCCTCACTTAAGAAAAGAGTGCGGTAGGAAGCCAAGATATGAGCCAATACAGGGGAAATAGAAGTAGGGGTCATTTAGATTGAGATTGATGTACGGAGGATGTGCATGTTGTGAAGACAGGGACAGTACCAGTAAACAAAAATCCTCCTACCTTTGTTGTTGTTGTTATGATGGGGAAATGAGGTTGTGCAGGTGGAGGAGATGCAGGCTTGAGGATCTTCGAGCTGTCAGCTCCTTGGAGGATTGGAGATCTGAGGGGTGGAGGGGAGGAATGAGGAGGAGGCGGGGAGGGCCTTTGCTTGGTCCCCTTGGCTGTCTGTGGAGCAGAACCCATCTCTCATTAAGGGAGAGTGCCGAGGAGACACTTGAAAGTGACATTCACCCCCCCCCCCCCCCACCCCTCCATTTGAGAAATACTATGCATGACGGCCACTGCCACTCAGCCAGCAGGGTCACCTCTCTATCTCTCTCTCTCTCTCTCTCTCTCTCTCTCTCTCTCTCTCTCCCTCTCTCTTCCTTTGCCTGGGGGAGAATATCAATGGCATAGTGCTTTTGGCAGATATACATACAACACCTACACCTTTCAATGAAATCCATCAATTATGGACCCCTTACAGGGAAGCAGACGACAACAGTTGTAAGAGAGCAAGAAAAGGAAGGGAAAAAGGAAGAACAGACAGATAGATCTTATTAGAGAGGAGAAGGACGGGGTGGAGTCTGATAATATGCAAAGAGATGAAACGATGTGTGTTCTTGATGTGGGGATGAAAAAAGGAGGAGAGAAATCAAACGCCGCAGCCCGCTGTGAGGGCAGGGGCTCGGGAGCTGGATCATCTCTGCTGTGGCAGAGTGTCGATTTTCGCCCCCCAGTTCTAACCCCGGGCCTTGACTCCTCCGCTCATATCCATCTCTTTAATCTTGGGAAGCTCCACCTAATGAGATACATAGTTCATTGAGTCAAGGAACAATGGGTGCCTCTGTACTCCATTGTCCCTCCATGACTATCAGGCGTTGTTCTGTACGGTTATGATCAATGCTTTGTCCCATTATCACCATGTGTTGTCGTATTTTCTTCTCTCCATCTGTAATTACTTGACAAAACATGATTATGGGCTTTAAAAAAGCATTTCCTGTTGACTTCCTGGGCCAGTTTCTGTCTGTCCAGTGGTCACGTTTGCCCTGTAATCGCCACCGGCTGCTTGAACCCCGCTCTCAGCCAATGAGGTTCTTCTACCCTGCCAACGCAGCCCATAAATAAATAACCAAAATGGCCCTTGGTGCTGTCATACTTCTTAACTGAGCAAAGCACTTGTAATTAAATTCACACAGATATGCTGAAATAAACCAAGCCTGTCTAAGGATTCAAAACACTTCAGCCTTGAAGGGTGTTATGCTGTATGCAATTCATATCCAGCCATAAATCCTGACAAAACTATATACTCATAAAGGCGATATAAATGGCTGCAGACACATATGCTCGCAAGGAACCAGAGTCCTGTAAGTAATTTGTCCTGGAATCCTTTCATTTGCTAACTATCTGTTTGTCACTCTGACTATTTTGGACGAGGCTTAAACGCAGTTGGGGAGGCGGTGAGACCTCAGCTATGGGTGTTGATGAGAAGGCAATGAGGAGCAAATGTCCAAATATGCCCAAGCCTGGACACTGTAATGCCAGGAATAATCTCAGTGAAGTATCTCAAGATGGCTGACTGCGGCGTTGACTGTAATTATTATGCTTAAGATAAACATTTTGTGTTTGATACGGTCAAAACATTAAAACTAGTTGTTTGAAATCCATTCTATGATGCCTGTATCATCATTACCTATTTTATACTGTAAAACGCTGCACAATTAGCGGTGTTCATTATTACCACTTTCCATCTGCCTACCATATTAACTAGTGATCTGTACTTTCTGAATGAAACACAAATATCTTCTTTTAAATTACACTTAGAGCAGATACAAAGTGCATATTCTTGGCTATTTTCCCTTTAGTGCAGTCCTCATCACACTGGCTGAGAGGAAGAATAGCCAGTGCCCGTGTGAGGGATAATTTGTACCTTCTCAATGAATGAGGAGGACAGGCAAATTACTGGCTGAATAAGGACTGCATGTGGATCCCACTGTCAGAAAAAGAGAGAAGGGCAGAGAAGGAGAGTGTAATTATCAACTAGCAATGTGCATTCATATCCTATCACAAAAGGATTGGGATGTGGGTGGAAGAGAAAAAGAGAGCAAGAGAGAGTGAAGGAGGTTGAAAAATGGAGAGAGATATGGAGAGGGGGGAGGGACGCGGAGTGAAGGACTCCTGGCCAAATGGATGCAAGGCCGTAAACAGGGTTAAAAACAGCCTTCTATGGTCTGGCTCCATGAATGCAGACACATTAAGACCTTTTAGCCCAGCGCACAAGCACCTCTTTAGAGTTAAAGACGAGAGGGGAGCCAGGCAAGAAGATGGAAGAAGATGAGGAGAAGAGGGCTGTGGGCTTACAATCAAAAACACCTATTTTTTTATTTTAATTGACCCAGATACGCTGTACAGACGGTGGGTTAGAGGGAGATTTTTTTTCTTCCTTCGTCTTTTCCTTTTTGGTAGCTGAAATCGTAGAACAAAGCAAGTCTATTAGTGACCCTGAACATTATTGACAAGCCTGCCATTACCCATACTTCCCGGGGTCTGCAGGGTCAGGGGTCACAGACGGACGGCTTGAGGGGGCCTGGTGAAGGGTCTGGGGAACACATTTAGAGAGCAGGGACACCTGTAGGGTCGCATCCAGTTCAGAACGTGACCATGAACAACAGTAAAACCTTTTGAGAGGGAGCAGACAATGCAGGCCTAGTCTCTAAAAACTCCCCCACCCTCCCCCTTCTCCTCCTCTCAAGCTTTCCTCCTTCCACAACACATGGCTCCATAATGATGCACTGACTGCGGTTTACCGGCCAGAGAGGTAGTAAAATCTGTATGCAATTTTGTGCATTTATGTGCATTTGTGTGTGTTTGCGTGTGTGTGAGATTATTAAGAAGGTCATGGGTTTGTAAATTGGTATATAAAGTTCTAAATGGCGGGAAATAAAATCACAAGAAATGTCAGTTTGTGTTGAGGCAGAGCGGGGTGAGTGTCTGGTCACAGATAATCCCGAAAACACTTTCATTCACTCTGATTTTCACACAATCAATGATGGCATTATACTGGTCTGCCGTCAATCAAATATCCATCAGAGTACATAGCAGTGGATGAAGCCAGATGCTAAACACAAACATACACACATTTGCACAGTGAGGCTGGCAGGGTTAAGACTATTGAGGGGTAAGTGATAGCAGCATGCATTTGATATATGTGACACTGCAAATGGAGGGCATCAGTGCTGTTTGCTGGCACAGCATGGCAGCGTGTGGTGCACTGCGGGCGACTGGCACACCAGCCAAGCCTGGCATACACCCTCTCTGAATAAGGAAATTAATCCCCAGTGGGTTTGCACTGTAAGTCAGGGTGTGTGTGTGTGTGTGTGTGTGTGTGTGTGTGTGTCCATTGGGTGTAATATTTTTGTAGCATGAGTGATGAC